>NW_017671966.1:118807-122295 GCF_001879085.1 Nicotiana attenuata | reverse complement strand
TATGTCAATGTTCCCATCCTTCCTTGGAAATATTAAAAGCCCCAAGAAAGCTACCATAAAAGCGAAACATCGATGCTCCTCCCACTTCTGGCGGTTTCCTTTGCTACATATCTTACTTTCTGGGTTGTTGAACCCCCCGATATGACCATAGCGATGATATATGAAGCTTAGAGTACAAAAGCCATTTGCCAGGTCTGGGTTATGGACGGCCCTGACTATTTTCAAAGAGTCTAAAAACTTGTGTACAGCTACAACTCTGGGAGCAACCAAGTATTTGTACCTCAACGGGACCTCGTCCTTTCCAATGTAACCAGCTATTTCCTCCAACGTCGGGGTAAGCTCAAAATCCGAAAAATGGAACACATTATGTGCTGGGTCCCAACATGTAACCAGTGCTCTAATGATATCTCCCCGAGGCGAAATATCAAGCAGACCGGTAAGCCCTTTCAAATGTTTCTTGACCGCATCTTGCCCTTCTTTGCCCAAATCATTCCACCATAAACGTAACTCCAAAGGGATTTTATGCATGATTGAAAAGGGTTCATTTTGAGTTGTGCTCATCCTGCACATTTATTAAGGTGATTTAATAATTTATTTGACCAAAAAAAAAAGGAAAGCAAACAACACTATTTTTGTTCAAATTTCCAATTTTAAAACGGTCGGTTTTGCAGTTACGGCCTTTCAGCACTTCGTAAAGAAGATTTTAAGGTTGTGCCTGTTAACCGTTGAACTGACTCAGGGTGGCTGTTCTTGCAAAAACAGCCTTCCGGCGCCCTTTTGGGGACATTCGGCTTAGTTTAAACAAGAATGGCGGCACCCGACTTATTCATGACGAAATTAAAAAATTTGGCATTTTGGCTATTTTTGAAAAGGGGAGGTTGGACCCGATGAGGGTTGCCTACGTATATCACATCCGGTGAGAATCAAACCAGCGTAGTTCGGTCAAATAAACCTAATTATTTTGACAACATCCCTAATTTGAAAAATAACCCTTTTTGTTTTTTTTTTTGTTTTAAGCAAGTACTCTTTTATATTTTCCTTTAGTGGCAATAAAATGAACTAATTTGAAAATAAAACTCTTTTGTTTTTTTCTTTTCCATTGGCAAACAAAAACTTCTTTTCTTATTTTCTTTCATTTCAAAAATCCGGCAGCATTTCGGCACTACTTGGCCATTATTTTTCTAGCATAGGTAATTAACTCTCCACACTGCTATTTTCTCTTTTTCTCTCTTTTGTGTTTTTTTTTTCGATATTGCCCAGATATTCAAAGTCAGTCAGCATGCGAGTCTAAAACAGATAAATGCACAAGTAGGATGCATCAGGATGGTCCACTATTCCGGGTACACCTGTCCTAGACGGACCCAACCCCTGTGTTGAGTCCCCTAAGTCAAAAATGCACGTGATGCAGATAAACGTCCTACTAGGGATCCGGCATGAAGTCAAGTTCTTCTAGGTTCAAAACCTGGGTATGTGTTCTAGACTGTGTACCCGAGCGGACAACTCGAGTCGAGGAGGGGGCTACGTACCGGGAACCAAAAGGCCATCCGGCTTAGTAACTTGTCCGGCCTCTTTCTTATTTCAGGGTATTGACACTAACAGAATAGGGAGTCTCAACCAGTAAGCACATCCCCGGAGGTGAGAAGAGAAGGGTTTCGGCACAGTTTATATACAGTTCAGATAATATCAAAGCGGTAAAAAGCAACATTTTGCACATTTAGCATGAAACATGTAGGAAAGTCAAATAAAGCCAAATACAACAATATATCTAAGCTCGAATTCTGAACCCTGAACCAGAGATTCTGGGTTCGATTCCCCAGCAGAGTCGCTAGAGCTGTCACACCTCCTTTTTACTTACTCCACCCGCGGAAGAGGGCATGGTAAAGGGAGTTATTTCCAACTTGAAGTGACAATCGGAACGGGATTATTTATTTAAGATCAGAGTCGCCACTTGGGATAGTTATGGTGTCCCAAGTCACCGGTTTTAAATCCTGAATCGAGGAAAGATTGACTCTGTTTTACAGTCAGCGAACAAGAAATCCAAGTAAGGAATTCTGTTAACCCGGGAGAAGGTGTTAGGCATTCTCGGGTTCCGTGGTTCTAGCACGGTCGCTCAACTGTCATATTTGGCTCATTTGTTTGATTTTAGTACATGTTTTAATCTATGTGCCTTTTAACTCTTGAAACGCTTTTATTATTATTTTTTAGAGAATTGCAACGTCGTGAAAATGCATCTCGAACCACGTTGCACCAGTGCACCCATGATCGTTAGCACATTTCGACTTCGTTGAGATTTGGATTTGGGTCACATAAATGTGCACCCATTTTTAGGAAGGTAAAATTATTTAAATTGCGTGCCTAAAGAGACTATCGCGTTATTATTTTGGGGAAGGCCGTGAAATTCGCTAAACGACACATCCCGAAGTCTAAGTATTTTTAACATAAGCATTTATCGAGGGCCCCGCAATTTGTTTATTTTGTTTGGCGAGGCTCATCTCGTTTAGTTTAAGGTCAATCCTAGAACACTCTATAATTCTCTACTCAATTTGTCTCTAAAAGTAAAAGCAATGCTAATCAATTCAAAGTTTAGGGCTTGCTATTGGGCCTCGACACCTGTTCCTTGACGGGGAATCATTTGGGCCCAACGTGGGCAAAGACAGACCCAGAAGTTGGGTGTCCAAGCCAAGATCGATTTCCAGGCAAAGACGAAACGGAGGTTGGGCTTACGGACCTATTTTTAGAGTATTCAGATTATTTTGAGACACCTACGTTCTAGCTGCTTTTAATCCCTGACTTTGGATTAATGTATGACAGTAGTACAATTCAGTTATGATTTCACTTAACCTTGCAAAAACATATCAACGACTCCAATAAACATGAACTAAGTTTAACAATACTGGAAATTGAAACTGCATCATACTACATTATGCTAGTAGCACACATTAACTTCATACAAACTATTAACTACTGAACTCCCCACATGCGAACTCGGCTCAAAATTTTTACACATGGATTCCAAAACGTTTCCTGTTTCAACTTTCAGCTAGCCCTTTCCCTCAACAGTAAATTACACCAAATGACATTAACCTATCATGAATAATGAATACTCATAGTCCAAAATCCAAACAGTCCTTGAGTTAATCAACTTAGAAAAACAGTCCCAATTTAAATACAACAAACAACTAATTGAGAACATAATAAAATTATTAAAGTGCAGTCTCTCAGCAGGAATTGCGAATCAGTTTCATTTCATACTCTCCACAAGTAAAGCTACATCAAATGGAGTTTTATTGTGTACCTGGAATTTGCAAAGGAAAACAGAAGGAAAGAGTCAGCAGTAGCACAACAAGGCAACAGCAATGGAGTTAGCCCAGGAATAACCAAAATAACTAGCCAGATGCAGATTTGGACAGCAGAACTATCAAACGACCCTCAGCAATCAATCAGGCAACCAATGCAAGGGTAGATTGGACTCAAAAATACCAGAGATC
>NW_017671966.1:73636-118369 GCF_001879085.1 Nicotiana attenuata | reverse complement strand
TGGACATGCTTTATTAAGGTCTGTATAATCTACACAGACTCGCCTTACTTACCGTTCTTCTTAGGAACCACAACAGTATTAGCTAACCAGTTAGGATATTTTACCTCACGAATTGAACCAATTTTTAGCAACTTTTGAACTTCCTCTTGAATCACCTTATTTTTGAAAGTTCCTTGCTTTCTTTTCTTTTGCTTGACGGGAGGATATGATGGATCTTCATTCAACTTATGAGTCATGACTTCCGGTGGTATCCCTGTCATGTCAGAATGGGACCAAGCAAAACAGTCCGCATTAGCTTTTAAAAATTCAATCAATTTACGTTTTACCTCCGGGCTAAGATTAGCTCCTATGTACACTTTTCTCTCGGGCCAATGTATAAATAACACCACGGCCTCTAGCTCTTCTATCGTTGTTTCGAAGTTCTCATTCTTCTCCGGTTCTTGAATGGTATCAGGTCTTGAATCCAGATCTGTTTGCTTTTGCTCAGGTGAGGTTGACTCCGTGTTACCCTCACCTAAATTCTGTAATTGCTATTTGTCTTCACCTTTAACACTTGAATCTGCAACGGAATTGATGCTTCTAGATGTTTGTTGATCGCCTCTGATTTGGCATATTCCCCATGGAGATGGGAATTTAATAACTTGATGTAAAGTTGAAGGAACAACTTCCATGTCATGAATCCATGGCCTCCCAAGAATCATATTGTAAGCCATTTCCATATCTACCACTTGAAATTTGGTATCTTTAACGACGCCTTCTGCGAATGTAGTAAGTATTGCCTCCCCTTTTGTTACAACACTAGAGTTATCAAATCCCGACAAAGTATGCGCCTTTGGGATTAATTTATCCTCCGCTTGCATCTCGCGCAATACCCATATTAAAACAATGTTTACAGAACTACCTGGATCAACCAAAACTCGTTTCACGTTAGTATCATGTACAAGTAAAGATATTACCAGTGCGTCGTTATGCGGAGTTATGAGTCCCTCGGCGTCTGCGTTGTTGAATATAACATTCTCCTCTTCCAGTACATGTCGAGGCCGCTTCCCGTGAGTAATTGTCACTTTTGAAACCTTTTTATATGATACATCATTGATCTCTTCACCTCCACTTATAACGTTGATAGTTCTCTTGGGCGAAGGTGGTTTTGGAGGCTCCTGTCTGTTCTTCATGTATGCTTGTTTACCTTTCTCACTGAACAACTCAGTAAGATACCCTTGTTTTAACAAATAATCAACTTCACCTTGTAGAAACCTGCAGTCTGCTGTTTTATGCCCATGATCGTTATGAAATTCGCACCAATGATCAGGGTTTCGTCTGTTTGGGTTTGATCGCATTTCCTTTGGCCATCGTACCTTATCCCCCATGCTTCTTAAAATAGCCACGAGTTCAGAGGTACTTACGTTGAAGTTGTAACCACCGAACCTTGCCTTTAGACTTCCATCATCGTCTCGTGACTCCCGTGTGTTTCGATCATTTCCGAACCTTGATGAGGAGCCTGATTCCCTGTTCCTAGGTTTGTGATCGTACCTTTGATTATCTTGTCTTGACCGTGAGTCCTTTACCGCAGGATCCATGTATGGCTCGTACCTGTTTTTACCGGATCTCTTTTCGTTTTCCACACGCCTTGAGCTTACCTTTTCTTCTGTTTTATGTCGTAAAATAATGTCTTCTTCAATCCTCATCTTTGTGCTGTATCTGTTGTAGACATCATTCCACGTTGTTGCTGGGAATTCTCGAAGGCTTTCCTTGAGTCGCCTCGTGGCTTCTGAACTCTTCTCATTCAAATTACTAGTAAAGGCTATGGCTGTCCAATTATCAGGTACTCGTGGCAGCGTCATTCTTTCCGTTGAAATCTATCTACGAACTCTCTAAGCAACTCTGAGTCTCCATGCTTGATTTTGAAGATATCTTCCATTCGTTTTTCAACTTTTTGAGCTCCCGAGTGTGCTTTGATAAATAAAACGAATTTATAGAATTTTTAGGTAAAAGAGAATACCATGTTAAGGCTCCTTTAGTGAGTGTTTCACCGAATTTTTTGACCAAGACCGACTCAATTTCTTCCTTAGTCAGATCATTGCCCTTGACACCTGTTGTGAATGCAGTAACATGATCTCGTGGGTCTGATGTACCATCATACTTTGGAATATCAGGCATCTTAAACTTCTTTGGAATTGGGAGGGGAGCAGCACTTGGCTTCCATGGTTGTTGGGAATATTTATCTATATCCACTCCCTTGATCACGGGCGGTACTCCAGGTATTTGCTCTATGCGTTCATTTTGCTCCTTAAGCCGTTTCTGTAAGGTTAGTACTAGATTTTGTAAATCAGAGTTAACTGGATTACCTGGGTCTCTCTCTTGTGTTTCACTAGGGGTTCCACCGCTGCCTGAATTAACCAATCCTGAACGAGGATTCTCCAAAGTGTTGTTGTTTGGAGAAGGCGTGGGTGGGACAACAGGTAATTGGCGAACAAAAGCTTGAAGAGCGTTATTGACTTGAGAGGCAATAAGTTTTTGCAGAGCCTCATTCATGGTTTCAACATTTTTGAATTGAGCCTGACCATCTGTGTAAGATCCATCAGGAGTGCCTTCACGGGACCGTCGTGGGGAGCCTCTTGGAGAACCTTGTGGAGAACCTTGTGGGGAATCTCCCTGAAGTTGTTGGATTGTCTGAATTTCTGGGTTTCCTTGAGTGTTGTCATTGTTGTTTGACATGATTGATGCAATCAAGAAAATTAGATTGAGATATGCTTGATTATCAGATTCCAGGTAACGGAACCAATTTGTTTAACAAAAAAATTAGATTTTAGGTCAAAGTTTGAATTTATAAGAACTCGGGTTACTGATAATCGGAAAAGTGTATAAGAAAGAAATTTTGAATGATATAATCAGAAAGCAAATAAAACAAAGTATATTCCAGTAGTGTTTTTCGTATCCTACAGATGTTGTGACTTCCTCTTTTTATAGTTAAGTTTTAAGAGAAAATGTAATGCCTTTGCTTTAATGAGGCAATTACGAGCAATAAATGATATTGAAGGAAACGTTACTCAATCATTAATATTAAATACAAATTCTCTAACGTATTTGGCATTTAATGCTGAATTTGGACTCTTTTTCGCTATCAGATTCATGTCTCCAATTCCTTCTGATCTTCGAACTTTAAATGACTCGAACAGGTACGAGTCTCGTTTCATTTGAATAATAGTTCGTGCCTTTAAGTATCTTCTCTCCCGCGTCTGTTGTTGCTCGTGTCTTCTAACTGATTACCACGTTTTGACTATTTGACCGGTCCACGTGTCATGACACGTCACCTTCAATATTTAAATTCAGTTTTTTCCCAATACAGTAATAAATGTTGAATTCCTTTAAAACAACTCAATAGCTGTTTATATATTTACTTATGTATTAAATAATTTTAGTAAAATTTCTATCCCGGTCACTGATTACGTAACATGAAATTAGAAGTGAAAGCATTTGTCAATTGCACCTTTGATATATTTCGTTTAAGGAAGAGAGAGGCTTACCAAGAGTAAAGCTTTAATTTCTGAATCTGTGAGCTTTCCTCCTTCATTATCGCCGCCTCCTTTTTTCAAAGAGATTAACGTACTCAACAAGTCCTCATGTTCTTTCATTTCTCCAAATTGCTTGCTTTTGTGTTCCTCTATAATTGAGGTTAAGAACGCGTCGAAACGCGCGTGGAGCTTTTTCATTTTTGCAGCTACACTTTGAATGTCCAACCAATCAAGTGCCGGGATAAAATCGCCAACGTTGAAAATGCCGGCGAGCACCAATGCCTCCACCACCATTGACTTGAACTCTTCCACCTGTGGATCAACACCGCCACTTGCGCCAGCGAACACCCGCCTCCCTAGCATCTCTTGCGTAAGTGCATTCGTGGTGCACACGTTCAACAGTTGGCCTAACTTGACCGGCTTTTGCCCGGCACTCGCTAGGGCGCGCGTAAGTGTTCTTACTTCATCCTGCAATTGTAATTAGGCCAACATTTGAGTCAATTCCATCTTACCCCCTTAACCTACCCCCCTCACCTCTTGAATGGGAAAGAGAGCCCCCTTTAACTAAAGAATTAACAAGCATAATGAGAAAACTATCACCGGAAAACTCAACCAGCTTTTAAGATAACTAAATCAACTTTAAGAAACTTAATTACTTAATTTGGTTGTTATTAAACTGATTCAAATACATATAGTATATTTCATTTTATTTTGTGGATCTTGTTATCCTCAATATGCGAGCATCTGGCTCCAATGACGTTCCAAATTCTTTTGTGCCAACTAATAAAAGTTGACGAAAATAGATTTAAGTCATGGTGCTGCTTAATCTCATAAATATTCACGAAATCGATGTGTGGCACCAACTAGTAGCTAGTATAGCTTTGAGTTATTGTAGTAAAATACAATGTTCACAGACCAGTAATGGGTTAAATATTGTTTTAGTTTAATTTATCTTCTCGTTAGTTACTTTGCTACAGATAACTCTGCGCGCACCATAAAAAGGAGAATTCGACTTTGTTTTTTTCATATGCTTTGATATTGGCATCAAACAAGCTTAGCTCAAATTGATATTAGCCATAATTGTTGAGTAATGAAGAATAAAGGTTACTTGCGAGATACAACTTAATGTAAGTTACTTTTGATATTTGATCTTTTTCCTTTGTCCAATCTATTAACATCGGATTACATGCCTATTGTATTATTCATATTTGTAGGTTGATGGTTATTATCATGACATTAACTAAAAAAAGCAATTAAATTGGTTAAGACGTGATGATACTAGTTTTCTCTCCAAACAAGGATTGTTATATCATTTTGTAAATTCTGGTGACCATCTTTTCATTTCGTTGGTTGTCTTTTGGGTCAAAAGGGGTTCCCTTTCCCATTCAAAAGGTGAAGGGGGTATTGTTTCCTTATGCTAAAAGGTTAAGGAGGTAAAGTGGAATTTACTCCCAACATTTAGTAACCGGTAAAATAAGGAGTAATAAGTACAACTCCTAGCACAACAGCCGTAAAGTACAATCTATAACGTGACCTAGAGGGTATTTGGCTACGTTTATAAGCAAGTCAAATCAGCTTATAAGTATTTTTGGCTTATCTACGCGTTTGATAAAATAAAAAATATTTATAAGTCAAGTGCTTATAAGAGAAAGATAATCCAAAAGCTATAAGTTGGTCCTCCGCATATGCCCGAACTCTCCACACTCATAGCAACTCCCGGGTGCTGGGAACTAGGACTGAAGGGAACCCCTCGCGCCGGAGTGACTAGCTGATGCACTCGGCCTGGAAGAACCCTGAGCAGATGGAGCATGAGACGAACTCTGTGCTGGAAGAGCGCTGAGAGATGGCTGACTCTGCTGAGAACCCTGATAACCACGACCTGAAGATCCTCCTCGATACTCGGGTCGAGCTGACTGAGCGGGCCTGAAAGAACGAACCCGACCCTGCTGGAACTGGCCCCTCGAAGGAGCGCCACTGTAACTACCAGAACCTCGAGGCCTCTTGGCCTCCCTCTCATCTCGATCCTAACGGTGAACCGCCTCAATCTCTCTGGCTATATCAACCACCTCCTCGAATGTGGCACCCAGCACTCGCTCCCTAGTCATAAGAACACGAAGAGGATAGGTGAGACCATCAACAAACCTCCAAATATGCTCACGATCTGTCGGAACCAACCAAACTGCATGCCGAGATAACTCAGAAAATCTCATCTCATACCGGGACACTGTCATATCTCCCTACCATAGCCCCTCAAACTGCCTGCGCAGCTCCTTCCTGCAAGACGGCAGTACATACTTCTCCAAGAAGAGAGTGGAGAACTCCTGCCAAGTCAAAGGTGCTGTACCAACTGGCCTACGCCGCTCATACGCCTCCCACCAAGTGAAGGCAACTCCAGTAAACTGAAAAGTAGTAAAAGCCACCCCACTAGACTCAAGAATTCCCGCTGTACGGAGCATCCGCTGACATCTATCTAGAAAGCCCTGGGCATCCTCGCCCTCAGCTCCACTAAATGTCGGAGGCTGGAGTCTACCAAACCTCTCGAGGCGACGCTGCTCGTCCTCGGGCATAACTGGAACCCTGAACTCCTGTACTGGTACCACTGGCTGAGCTGGAGGTGCCTCTGGAGTCTGTAATCCCTGCCCTAACTGCTCAGCTGTGCGAGCAGCGGGGGTCTGATTGCCTCCCCCGGCCTGTGAAGTAGCTGCTGGTGCTGTGGTGGCTGAAACCACCTGAGCCAGGCCCGTGCACACTGTCAAGATCTGAGCTAATGTCTCTTGAAGGCCAGGAATCACTATGGGCACAGCCGGTGCCTGAGTTGGTACTGCTGGAGCCTGATCCGGAACTGGGGCAGCTGGTGGATCAATAGGTGCTGCCCTCGCTGCTCTGCCTCGGCCACGACCACGATCGCATCCACGGCCTCTAGTGGCCTCAGTAGGTGGCACTGGTGGTCATCCGTCACGTCCGGTAGCTCGTGTCCTCACCATCTGTGAGAGAATAGAATAAGGAGAAATTTAGCATTCGGCTCAACAAGTTCGCACGACAAGAATTTCAAGAATGTGGAATTTTCCTAAAGGTTCTGCAGCCTCTCGAGGAGAAATACAGGCGTCCCCTTACCGCTCCGTGAGAATCTACTAAACCGGCTTATGACTCGCGAGACCTAGTAACTTAGGCTCTGATACCAACTTGTCACGACCCCAACCCCGATCGTGATGGCGCCCAACACAATGCTAGGCAAGCCCGACCATTTCAGCACTCTCAATCCCTCATATTGAGTTCGTTACCAATTAACAGGGTTTAAATACAAAATTAACATAAAAACAAGTCTGAAACAGTGGATACAATGCGCGGAAAGAACGTAATAACATCACTACAAGTCCACCGATTTTGTGTCACAAGTCAAGAGCCTCTAATACAAGTCTGAGAAACAGCCTAAACAAAAGATAGTCTAAAATACTGAAAGTAAAGAGGATAGAGGGAGAAATCGGGTCTGCGGACGCCATGCAGCTACCTCGATGACTCCGGTGAGATCTGAACAGCAGAGACAGCTCAATCTACGCCTCCGGAATACCTGTATCTGCACACATAGTGCAGGGAGTAATGTGAGTACTCCGACTCAGTGAGTAATAGCAATAAATAATGACTGACGGAAAGAAATCTCGTAAAGAGCACTAAGCAGTTCTATATCAAGCAGTAAGAACATTTAAACAGCAACTAAATGAATAAGCCAGGAAAAATCCTTTAAGCCAGTACCCAACTCATTTATTTCTCACAATAACCGAAATCATAGTATACCGCTTCGGCGTGCAGCCCGATCCGTATAAATATACTGCTGCAGCGTGCAGCCCGATCCATAATATATATATATATATATACTGTTGCGGCGTGCAGCCCGATCCAATAATAATAGTCGACTGCGCTCACTGGGGGTGTGCAGACTCCGGAGGGGCTCCTACAGCCCAAGCGCTATACTGCTGCGGCGTGCAGCCCGATCCACATAATATACTGCTGCGGCGTGCAGCCCGATCCATATAAGTATACTGCTGCGGCGTGCAGCCCGATCCATATAAGTATACTGCTGCGGAGTGCAACCCGATCCACATAATATATCAGTCATCCTTACTATTGGGTTCTCAACCCCTCTCAGTCAATATAAACTTCGCCCCTCAGGCATACTAAGATAAGATAGGGATTCCAGCCCTTATATTACTCTCATTTTGGTTTAGCCATTTCAAAGCCAGTTCATATTTTATTAAACAGTTAGAAACATGACTGAGGGTATGATTTTTAACAAGTAAAGTGAGGTCAATTAGTACAAATGCCCCTACGGGTTCTACAGGTCGGCACAAGGCCCCAAACATGGCTACTAGCCCAAACTATAATGATATTAATTAAGCCTCAGTCAAAAATACAGTAGAATCATCAATCGGGATGGACCAAGTCCAAATCCCCAGCAGTAATGGACCCCACGCACGACATGCAGCGTGTGTCTCACCTCAACATAGCACTACGTTGTGCAAATCCGGGGTTTCAAACCCTCAGGACATCATTTATAACCATTACTCACCTCAAGCCGGCCAAAGTCCTAGCTCGCTATGCCCTTGCCTTGCAAATCAACCTCCTCGCGCGTCGAATCTGGCCAAAACCACAACGAATACGTTACAATAGGCTAAGGGAATATAACCCAATCGAAAAGACTCGAAAAACATCGAAATTCACGAAGTTGACAAAACCCGAGCCCCGGGCCCACTTCTCGAAAAATCAGAAATTAACATCACCGGATTCCTATCTCGCCACGAGTCTATACATATCAAAATTACCAAAATCGGAGTCCATTGACCCTCAAATTCCACTTGAAATATCACATTCCCAAGCCTTAGCTTACCCTCTTTTGATGAATTTTCACAAATTTCAATGCAAATTCTACCATTAACTCATGTATTTAGGCTAAGGAACTCACCTCCAATCACACCTAGTCGAAATCCCCTTCAAATTCCGTCCAAGAGCTCTCAAGGTCGATCAAAAATGGTGGAAATGGACTTAAGCNCAATACATGAGACGGGTCCCCAACATACTTCCGGAGCATAGAAACATGAAATACCGGATGCACGCCCGACAAGCTGGGTGGCAAGGCAAGCTCATAAGCCACCTCCCCAATCCTCCTAAGTACCTCAAAAGGTCCAATGAACCGTGGACTCAAGCTTTCCTTTCTTCCCAAACCACATAACACCCTTCATGGGCGAAACCTTCAGCAAGACCTTCTCACCCACCATATATGACACATACCGAACCTTCCGGTCCGCATAACTCTTCTGACGCGACTGTGCTGTACGAAGCCTCTCCTGAATCAGCTTCACCTTCTCTAAGGCATCCTGAACCATCTCTGTCCCCAATAACCTAGCCTCACCGGGCTCGAACCAACCAACAGGAGACCTACACCGCCTCCCACACAACGCCTCATACGGAGCCATCTGAATGCTCCACTGATAACTTTGTTGTAGGCAAACTCTGCAAGCGGCAAAAACGCATCCCAAGAACCTCCAAAATCAATAACACAGGCACGCAACATGTCCTCCAATATCTGAATAGTACGCTCGGACTGCCCGTCCGTCTGAGGATGAAACGTTGTGCTCAACTCCACCTGTGTACCCAACTCCCGCTGAAAAGTCCTCCAGAACTGAGAAGTGAACTGAGTACCCCTATCTGAGATAATGGACACTGGAACCCCATGCAATCGGACAATCTCCCGGATAAAGATCCCTGCCAGCCGCTCCGAAGAATAGGTAGTACATACTGGAATGAAGTGCACAGACTTGGTCAGCCGATCCACAATCACCCAAATCGAATCAAACTTCTTCAAAGTCCGAGGGAGACCACTCACAAAATCCATAGTAATCCTCTCCCACTTCCACTCTGGAATAATCATCCGCTGAAGTACACCACCCGGCCTCTGATGCTCGTACTTTACTTGCTGACAGTTGAGATACCGAGCTACATACCCTACTATATCCTTCTTCATCCTCCTCCACCAATAGTGTTGCCTCAAATCCTGATACATCTTCGCGGCACCCGGATGAATGGAATACCGCGAGCTATGGGCCTCCTCCAATATCAACTCCCGAAGCCCATCCACATTGGGCACACAAATCCGGCCTTGCATCCTCAACACGCCATCATCATCAATAGTCACATCCCTGGCATCATCATGCTGAACCCTGTCCTTAAGGACAAGCAAATGCGGATCATCATACTGGCGCTCTCTGATGCGATCATACAAGGAAGACCGAGAAACCACACAAGCCAACACCCGACTAGGCTCCGAAATATCTAATCTCACCATCCGATTGGCCAAAGCCTGGACCTCAACTGCAAAGGGCCTCTCCCCAACTGGAATGTATGCCAAGCTCCCCATACTAACTGCCTTTCGGCTCAAAGCATCGGCCACTACATTGGCCTTCCCCGGGTGATACAGAATGGTGATATCATAATCCTTAAGTAACTCTAGCCATCTCCGCTGCCTCAAATTAAGATCCTTTTGCTTGAATAGATGCTGAAGACTACGATGATCAGTGAATACCTCACAAGATACACCATACAAGTAGTGCCTCCAAATCTTTAAAGCATGAACTATAGCAGCCAACTCCAGATCATGAACAGGGTAGTTCTTCTCGTGGGGCTTCAACTGGCGAGAAGCATATGCAATAACTCTACCCTCCTGCATCAATACACATCCGATCCCAACTCTCGAAGCATCATAATATACCGTGTAAGAACCTGAAGCTGATGGCAAAACCAATACTGGAGCCGTGGTCAAAGCTGTCTTGAGCTTCTGAAAGCTCTCCTCGCACTCGTCCGACCATACAAATGGAGCGCCCTTCTGAGTCAACTTGGTCAAGGCGATGCAATAGAGGAAAATCCTTGAACAAACCGACGATAATAACCTGCCAACCCAAGGAAACTACGAATCTCCGTGGTTGAGGTCGGTCTAGGACAACTCTGAACCGCCTCTATCTTCTTCGGGTCGACCTGAATACCCTCGTTGGTCACCACGTGCCCCAAGAAAGCTACTGAGCTGAGCCAAAACTCACACTTGGAGAACTTTGTATAAAGCTTCTCCTCCCTCAATCTCTGCAATACAACTCGCAAATGCTGTGCGTGCTCCTCCTGGCTACGCGAGTACACCAGGATATCATCAATAAAAACAATAACGAATGAATCCAAACACAGCCGAAACACACTGTTCATCAAATGCACGAACGCTGCTGGGGCATTAGTCAGCCCAAAGGACATA
The DNA here is from genome assembly GCF_001879085.1 of Nicotiana attenuata. NCBI lineage: Eukaryota > Viridiplantae > Streptophyta > Magnoliopsida > Solanales > Solanaceae > Nicotiana > Nicotiana attenuata. The sequence continues at coordinate 107,569 of NW_017671966.1, read as the reverse complement.
ACAAGGAACTCATAGTGCCCATATCTAGTCCTGAAAGCAGTCTTCATAATATCTGAATCCCTGATCTTCAACTGGTGGTAGCCCGAACGGAGATCAATCTTGGAGAACACCCTCGCTCCCTGAAGCTGGTCAAATAAATCATCAATGCGAGGTAGAGGATACTTGTTCTTCACTTTTACTTTGTTCAATTGCCTGTAGTCAATGCACATCCTCATGGTGCCATCTTTCTTCTTCACAAATAGAACCTGTACACCCTACGGTGACACACTCGCCCGAATGAACCCCTTATCTAGGAGTTCCTGAAGCTGATCCTTTAACTCTTTCAACTCTGCTGGTGCCATACGATATGGCGGAATGGAAATGGGCTGAGTGCCCGGCACCAGGTCAATACCAAAGTCAATGTCCCTGTCCGGCGGCATGCCCGGCAGGTCTGCAGGAAACACATCTGGGAACTCCCTCACAACCGGGACAGAATCAATGCTAGGAGTCTCGGCTCCCACATCCCTCACAAATGCCAAATATGAAAGACAACCCTTCCCAACCATACGCTGGGCCTTTAAGAATGAGATCACCGTACTAGGAACATAGTCAGTCACACCACGCCACTCGATCCTCGAAACACCCGGTATAGCCAAGGTGACTGTCTTAGTATAACAGTCTAGAATAGCATGACACGAAGCACTCGGGTCTCCAGACTCCCAATAGTAACCAAACACGACTGGTATACATGGTCTACAACAACCGTATCGCCCACTGGGGTAGATACATGAACAGGTAAAGCAAGACACCCTCGGGTCATACCCAAATGATGAGCAAAATATGAAGACACATAGGAATAGGTGGAACCGGGATCAAATAAGACTGAGGCATCTCTGTGGCAGACTGAAATAATACATGTAATCACAGCATCCGAAGCAATAGCATCTGTCCTGCCCTGAAGAGCATAAAAGCGAGCCTGACCACCTTCCGATCGACCACCACCCCTAGGGCGACCCCTGGCCGCCTGAGCCTTACCCCTAGCTGGCGGGGCGGGTGCTGAAGAAACTTGACCAGAAGATGAGGGCTGACCCCTCTGCTGAGATAAGCTAGCAGTACGACGAGGACACTCCCTCCGCATATGCTCGAACTCTCCACACTCATAGCAACTCCCGGGTGCTGGGAACTAGGACTGAAGGGAACCCCTCGCGCCGGAGTGACTAGCTGATGCACTCGGCCCGGAAGAACCCTGAGCAGATGGAGCATGAGACGAACTCTGTGCTGGAAGAGCGCTGAGAGATGGCTGACTCTGCTGAGAACCCTGATAACCACGACCTGAAGATCCTCCTCGATACTCGGGTCGAGCTGACTGAGCGGGCCTGAAAGAACGACCCCGACCCTGCTGGAACTGGCCACTCGAAGGAGTGCCACTGTAACTACCAGAACCTCGAGGCCTCTTGGCCTCCCTCTCATCTCGATCCTGACGGCGAACCGCCTCAATCTCTCGGGCTATATCAACCACCTCTTCGAATGTGGCACCCAGCACTCGCTCCCTAGTCATAAGAACACGAAGAGGATAGGTGAGACCATCAACAAACCTCCGAATATGCTCACGATCTGTCAGAACCAACCAAACTGCATGCCGAGATAACTCAGAAAATCTCATCTCATACTGGGACACTGTCATATCTCCCTGCCATAGCCCCTCAAACTGCCTGCGCAGCTCCTTCCTGCAAGACGGCAGTACATACTTCTCCAAGAAGAGAGTGGAGAACTCCTGCCAAGTCAAAGGTGTTGTACCAACCGGCGTACGCCGCTCATACGCCTCCACCAAGTGAAGGCAACTCCAGTAAACTGAAAAATAGTAAAAGCCACCCCACTAGACTCAAGAATCCCCGCTGTACGGAGCATCCGCTGACATCTGTCTAGAAAACCCTGGGCATCCTCACCCTCAGCTCCACTAAATGTCGGAGGCTGGAGTCTACCAAACCTCTCGAGGCGACGCTGCTCGTCCTCGGGCATAACTGGAACCCTGAACTCCTGTACTGGTACCACTGGCTGAGTTGGAGGTGCCTCTGGAGTCTGTAATCCCTGCCCTAACTGCTCAGCTGTGCGAGCAGCGGGGGTCTGATTGCCTCCCCCGGCCTGTGAAGTAGCTGCTGGTGCTGTGGTGGCTGAAACCACCTGAGCCAGGCCCGTGCACACTGTCAAGATCTGAGCTAATGTCTCTTGAAGGCCAGGAATCACTATGGGCACAGCCGGTGCCTGAGTTGGTACTGCTGGAGCCTGATCCGGAACTGGGACAGCTGGTGGATCAATAGGTGCTGCCCTCGCTGCTCTACCTCGGCCACGACCACGACCGCATCCACGGCCTCTAGTGGCCTCAGTAGGTGGCACTGGTGGTCATCCGTCACGTCCGGTAGCTCGTGTCCTCACCATCTGTGAGAGAATAGAATAAGGAGAAATTTAGCATTCGGCTCAACAAGTTCGCACGACAAGAATTTCAAGAATGTGGAATTTTCCTAAAGGTTCTGCAGCCTCTCGAGGAGAAATACAGGCGTCCCCTTACCGCTCCGCGAGAATCTACTAAACCGGCTTATGACTCGCGAGAACTAGTAACTTAGGCTCTGATACCAACTTGTCACGACCCCAACCCCGATCGTGATGGCGCCCAACACAATGCTAGGCAAGCCCGACCATTTCAGCACTCTCAATCCCTCATATTGAGTTCGTTACCAATTAACAGGGTTTAAATACAAAATTAACATAAAAACAAGTCTGAAACAGTGGATACAATGCGCGGAAAGAACGTAATAACATCACTACAAGCCCACCGATCCGGTGTCACGAGTCAAGAGCCTCTAATACAAGTCTGAGAAACAGCCTAAAAAAAGATAGTCTAAAATACTGAAAGTAAAGAGGATAGAGGGAGAAATCGGGTCTGCGGACGCCATGCAGCTACCTCGATGACTCCAGTGAGATCTGAATAGCAGAGACAGCTCAATCTACGCCTCTGCAATACCTGTATCTGCACACATGGTGCAGGGAGTAATGTGAGTACTCCGACTGAGTGAGTAATAGCAATAAATAATGACTGACGGAAAGAAGTCTCGTAAAGAGCACTAAGTAGTTCTATATCAAAGCAGTAAGAACATTTAAACAACAACTAAATGAAGAAGCCAGGAAAAATCCTTTAATCCAGTACTCAACTCATTTATTTCTCACAATAACCGAAATCATAGTATACCGCTGCGGCGTGCAGCCCGATCCGTATAAATATACTGCTGCGGCGTGCAGCCCGATCCACATAATATACTGCTGCGGCGTGCAGCCTGATCCATATAAGTATACTGCTGCGGCGTGCAGCCCGATCCATATAAGTATATTGCTGCGGCGTGCAGCCCGATCCACATAATATATCAGTCATCCTCACTATTGGGTTCTCAACCCCTCTCAGTCAATATAAACTTCGCCCCTCAGGCATACTAAGATAAGATAGGGATTCCAGCCCTCATATTACTCTCATTTTGGTTTAGCCATTTCAAAGCCAGGTCATATTTTATTAAACGTTAGAAACATGACTGAGGGTGTGATTTTTATCAAGTAAAGTGAGGTCAATCAGTACAAATGCCCCTATCACACCTAGTTGAAATCCCCTTCAAATTCCGTCCAAGAGCTCTCAAGGTCGATCAAAAATGATGGAAATGGACTTAAGCTCGCCGAACAAAATAAGCTTTAAAACCCATCTGAGAACAGTGATTTTCGCATCTGTGGTTCCCTTACCGCATTTGCGGCTACCGCTTCTGCGGTTATAATTTCACTTCTGGGGATCTTCATTAAACCAACGACCGCTTCTGCGGTCTCCTGTCCGCATATGCGGACCCCGCTTCTGCGGATACTTGTCCGCTTCTGCGGAAGCACCAAGGCCTCACCTTTACGCACCTGCGACTATTCTATCGCATCTGCGGCCTCGCAGATGCGGCTTCCCTACCGCATCTGCGGATCCTTCCATCCAGGCCAATGACCGCACCTGCGATCTTTCTTCTGCACCTGCGCAACCGCATCTGCGGTTCCTTTTCCGCAGATGCAGAAATACCAGAAACCAGGCATACCAGCAATCTCATAAGTCCAAATTTCATCCCGATGGCTATCCGAAATCACCCCGAGGCCCCCGGGACCTCAACCAAAAGTGCCAATCCATCTTAAAACATCATTCAAAGTTGCTCCAATCATCAAAATACCACAAATAACACCAAAACCCTCAAATTACATCGGATTCAAGCCTAAGTTCTTCCAAAATACTAACTTCGCCAAAATACTAACTTCGCCAAAATACTAACTTCGCAAATTCAAGCCTAATTCTACACCGGACCTCCGAAACCAATTCCGATCACGCTCCTAAGTCACAAATCATCCCCCGAAGCTAACTGAATCACCGGAAATCACATCCGAGCCCTCTAACTCATAAGTCAACATCCGGTTGACTTTTTCAAGGCAAACCTTCCTTAAAGGGACTATGTGTCTCATTTCCATCCAAAACCAATCCAAATCGACTCATTCACTCAAGACTCTTAAAGTAAAACATAAGTAAACAGAAAATGGGGAAAACGGGGCGGTAACTCACGTGACGACGAGATGGATCGTCACATGTCCTCTATCAACATGTCAATTATTACCTTTCCTCTGTTTTCAAGAAAAAGTACTCCTTCCAGTTTATTTTAAACTAGAGAGTGTTATATATATATATATATATATATATATATATATATATAATGGATGTTCCTTTAGTACTCGGCTATAAATAAGCTTCCTGAAGAAGCTTATCCATATAGGACTTCGCCGTATATATATTTATCTATTTAGCACTCTATTGGAAATAAGCCTCATGAAGAAGTTTATCCTTTCGATACTCCGTTATGGATAAACATTACCCCCAATAGAAGATTATCCATACATGGTACAATGAGCTTATCCTTTCGATACTCCGTTATGGATAAACATTACCCTCAGTAGAAGATTATCTATATTTGGTACAGTAGCAGCTTTCACAGCAGCTTGCAGTAGCAGCTTACCCAACAGCTTCTTTTCTTCTATAAATAGAGGAGATTTCAGTTCATTATGTACAGGAATTTGAAGTTGAATAATACATCAATCTCTCTCTATACTTGTCTTTGATTTATTTACTTTACAATCTTTATTTCATAACACATTATCTGCACGAAGCTCTAGCCAACTCTCTCTATCCACTTGCTTCAAAAGTGAATAATAACCCATTATTGAAAATAATACTCCAATCCACGATAATGGGATTACAAAAGCCAATTAACTGATGTTTCTTCTGAATCTATCCCAATTTTACTCGTTACCCTTCTCGCCAACTACTCAACTTATCTCTGTTCCCTTATTTTCGCTTTCCTTTAATTCCTCGGCTTATCTTCCTTGCTCAATCCGGTTCAAATTGACGACGCTATATACGACGCCGTCGTGTCCGGTTTAGCTGGTGTCGTTATGTTAGCCGAGCAACTGAATTTGAACAGGTTGTTTTCGTATATGTTATTTGATGATGATGATGACATGAAATTTTGTGATGTGTGTTCATCTCCGATGTAAGGCTATACTCTTACCTCCGTGGTTAGATCTTCTTCATTCCGAGCATCATAAGGCAGATTATGTCCTTGAGGTGGTGAGTTTTTTCTTCTTGGCAGTAGTGATATAGATATCATTTACATCTGGAGTGGCCAAATTTGCGTAAATTAATTTGAGCCTTTTTTCTTATATTCTAATATATTTATCATCGCTTGCTTGGTTATATGCTACGTATACGATACCTATTTTGGTATTTGTATTCATCCTAATTATCTTAATAAAGGATTAAAGGGGATAACATTGTTAGATCCACTTAAACTCCAGCAGAGTTTGCAAGAAATATACAACCACCAGAAGAGGTTATGTTTCACATATCTCATTGTAACTAAATTTTGGTAAACACCAGAAGTGGTATATGCCTATGACCACCAGAAGTAATAATTTAGGCTTTCTATAGTTACAATTGAAGATAAGCTAGAGAAATATTCTCTATATTACATACATGTCTTGATTTGCTCCTGAAGTAGTATAATCGTAAAAGAGGTTCTAAGACATCACATAATTTAGTGTGATTGATGCGCGTTCAGATAATTATGTTCCATTCCCTGAAGGAGGAGAACTTTTGATAAATATTAATCCATTCCCTGAAGTGAATGTGATAATATTAATAAAGCTCGTAAATATGAATGTGCTTTTGATATAAATATATTACGATTCACCTCCAGAAGAGGTAATATGATTGAGAGAATATATGCTCAATATTTCGTATTTTAAATTTGCTCCTGAAGAAGTAACACAATTGAAATTTCCTCCTGAAGTAGGAAAATATTATGAAATCGTGTCTTTCCGTGCTTAAACAAAATAATGAGCGATTTAAAGTTATTTTTGAAGCACATTTTCATTCCCTGGAATGAAGGAAGAAATACACAACTCACCTCCTGAAGAGGTAGAATGACAAAGGATATAAATTTTATTTTTGTGGCATAAAGATCATTGTCGCACGTACCCGTCGTACATAAAATATCTTGGATAATTTTAAATATCATTCCAAGGCAAAAGTATTCTTGTAAAATGCTTTCTACTACAACCACATTAATATGTTATGGTTAGTTATTGAGTTCTCCGAAGAAAATAACAACTTGTGTATCTTTCCCTGAAGGATGTAATGACTATGTGGTTACCGCTTGATATATAATATTTAGATGTTAATGGCGTTTCTTCCTGAAGGAGATATTTGTCACAAAGTTGGTGGTAAAAAAACTGAAATTCTTAATTTCTTACATTTATAAATTTAGAATTATCTTTATAATGTTCATTTGATTATGATTTTCTCTTGTGTTGCTTGTTCTCATAATAAGTTGATTATACCGACTGAAGTTGGGACTAAGACCCTTGAATTCTAGAATATATAAAAGGTGAATATGGGCCCATTCACCTATCATGTGAACCACTTATAGATGCATATATGAGATGGTTATATATGTGTTTATTGTCAACCTGCAGTTTGGCATTTGAAATTGCTTTTCTCAATTAAGAGCATAATTTTCAGGATTATGAAATCAAGATAGTTCATCTTGATGATGCTGGTTTATATCCAAGTTAGTTTAGCATTGAATACCTCCTATTAATGGCTAAACTATTGCTTATGAGAACAAAGCTTCATGTGTTGGTCTAAGATATTCTAAATTGCACACAACAACACTTGTATGCTTCAGACCAACAATATATGATAAGTCCTCCCCTCACAATTGGTTTAGGATCAGAAACCAAATATTTTTACTGTCTAATAACTTTTGATGCATGGTATATGATTAGTTTCTCTACCACAAAAGCACAAAGATAGGTTTCCCAAAGAAGATTGGGATATATGTTAGTTTTTCTAACATTTGGGGGATGGAATAAACAATTGGAAAATTTGCTATATGAATCGAATTATCAATAATATGATCCTCACTTAGAAGATAATTCAAGTCAAATGCCAGAAGCATTTGCTGCTCTAAAATTAAATATCATATTTCAGCTGCAAATGCTCCTATTAAAATTAAAGTCCCTGAAGGATAAACTTTACTGCACGCGTGAAGCGTAGTAAACCGATCGGTTCCAAAGGTAACAAACCTTGAAAAATGCTAGGAGCAAATGATCAAAATGATCATAATGAGGAGAAAATGAGCTCTAGAAGATCCCACGGCATAACATTTCATGAAACTCCAGAAAAAGTTCAGGTACCTGAAAATAAAGAAAGTGATGAGATCTCAACAAGTTATGTCGCTTAGGAACCGATACAAAATGATCGTCGACGATATATTTGATACAATATAGTGCACAATATTGTAAAAGATTGTGAGGATCGGACATGTAGTCCAGACACCTGAAGTTATCATGCCATTTAAAAGCAAGTGATAACCTATATGACTCATTTGATTAAATCTATATGAAGATCCCTGAAGGATTTAAAATGCTTGAAGCATGTAATTCAGAGTATTGAGAAATGTACTCGATCAAATTTGATCTTTGTACGGTTTAAAGCAATCTGGGCGCATGTGGTATAATTGTCTCAGTAAATGTTTGCTGAAAGAGGGTTACATAAATAGTGTTATTTGTCCATATATTTTTATAAAAATATCACCAGAATTTATTATACTTATTATTTATGTTGATGACATAAATCTTGTTAGAACTCCAGAAGAGCTCCAAAAGGCAATTGAATATCTTAAGAAATAATTTAAGATGAAAGATCTTGGAAAAATAAAATTTTGTCTTAGTCTGCAAATTGAATATTTAGCAGACAGGATCTTTATCCATCAATCTGCATATACAGACAGGGTCTTTAAGCGCTTTTATATGGACAAAGCGCACCCATTAAGTACACCAATGTGTGTTCGATCACTTGAAGTGAATAAGGATCCGTTCCGACCTCCAGAAGAGGATGAGGATTCCTTGGTCCTGAAATACTCTATCTCAGTGCAATTGATGCACTTATGTATCTTGCTAATGCTAACAGAGGTGGTGCAGATCGTATTGGTTATGCAGATGCAGGTTATTTATCCGATCCCCATAAAGCTCGATCTCAAACTGGCAAATCTGTTCAAGTGACAATCCAGCAGATTTATTCACTAAATCTTTGCCAATTTGAGAAGATGGTATACAAAAGTGGAATGTAGAGACTCAACTATTTGAAACAAAGTTTTCATCAGGGGAAGTAAAATACGCGTTGTACTTTTTTTCCCTTACTAAGGTTTTTCCCACAGGGTTTTCCTTATAAGGTTTTTAATGAGGCAGCTAATAATGCATATTACTAAATATGTGTACTCTTTTTCCTTCACTGGATTTTTTCCCACGGGGTTTTTCATAGTAAGGTTTTAACGAAGCACATTATCTTTTAATGAACATCCAAGGGGGAGTGTTATAAATATATATATATTATGGACGTTCCTTTAGTACTCCGTTGTAAATAAGCTTCCTGAAGAAGCTTATCTATATAGGACTTCGCCGTATATATGTTTATCTATTTAGCACTCTATTGGAAATAAGCCTCCTGAAGAAGCTTATCCATTCGATTCTCCGTTATGGATAAACATTACCCCCAATAGAAGATTATCCATACATCGTACAATGAGCTTATCCTTTCGATACTCCGTTACGGATAAACATTACCCTCAGTAGAAGATTATCTATATCTGGTACAGTAGCAGCTTACACAGCAGCTTGCAGTAGCAGCTTACACAACAACTTCTTTTCTTCTATAAATAGAGGAGATTTCAGTTCATTATGTACAGGAATTTGAAGTTGAATAATACATGAATCTCTCTCTATACTTGTCTTTGATTTATTTAATTTACAATCTTTATTTCATAACAAAGAGCGTAATTTTGCCAGTGAATAATTCCAAATGGGACATTTTGTTTTTTCTTCGAAATTCTCTCGCCGTATTTCAAGTAGCTCAAAAATGCTCTTCTCCCTAATGGTTGCTCCATATTGTGAGACAATTTTGTCCTCTATCAACATGTCAATTTATACCTTTCCCAACAATTTAGAAACAATGAAAGTGAACCTCTAATTTTTTTTCAACATATTATAAATCTTATTGAGATAGTGTATTTATTATGTGTATAGGTATGGTTTGTTAATAGTTAGTTAATTGTGTATTAGTTAGCTGATATTGATCATTCACAATATACGCGTGTAACATGTATATATTTACTTAGTTAAAAGTCTAATACAACTTAATCAGTTCATTTCACACAACCGACCTTCTCTCTTCTCTGTTTCTCTTCGAGAACCTTCTAGGGTTCCTCCATTGGAGCTCAAGCTTGAGCTCTGCTCTTCCGTTACTCTCATTGTTTTACATGGTATCAGAGCGAGGTATTCTACTTTCTATTCTCTTCAATTTCTTTCTCAATTTTTTGGATTCTAAAGACACAGTCACCGTCTCCATTTTTGCCCCAATTTTCTCGATCCGACATTTTCTTCTTCTCGCTTTATTTTTGACAAATTGACATTGTTTCTCATGGTTATCCTTGATGCAAACAATGATTCTAGAGTTGAATCAAGTGATCCAACCCACGTCGCCGCTACTGACCCCGGAGTCAATCTAAGCTGCCCATTTTACATGCATCCATCGGATAACTCTGGTGCGATGTTGGTGACAGCCGTTCAACGGCGTCGGATATCGATCTTGGAGAAGAAGCATCCTCAGAGCTATTTCAATCAAAAATAAAATAGGATTCATCACTGGTGAGTATAAGAGACCAGATCTAGATTCGCTACAATTTTGTCAGTGGGAAAGGTGCGACGATATGGTAACCTCATGGATCCTGAATTCTCTGTGCAAGGAAATTGCTGATAGTGTCGAGTACGCTAACAATGCTTTTGAACTTTGGAGGGAATTGGAAGATAGGTACGACCATACTAATGGCACTAAGTTGTATCAAATCCAAATGGAAATCAACGATTTAGCTCAGGGAGTCCTCGATGTTACTGGATATTATACGAAAATGAAGAAGCTTTGGGAGGAATTAAGCATGATAAATGCTAAGTCACAATGTAGTTGTCAGTGCACTTGTGGGGCTAAGGAGAATATGCACAAGGCTGAACAAGATAGAAGACTTATTCAGTTCCTCATGGGATTAAACGAAGTGTATACCACAGTGCGAGGTAGTATACTCATGATGAATCCACTGCCTTCCATGGCACAGGACTTCTCTTTGCTCATTCAAGAAGAAAAGCAACGAGAAGTGAAGCTATATAATCAAATCATGCTCGATTATACTTCTTTGAATGTTAATTTACCTTCGCACAATAATTTCAACAACAGAGCATCTATGAATAACAACTTCAGAACTAATTATTCCCCAAATAATCATCCTTCCACAAGTGCCAGACCACGTCCCTTCTATGATCACTGCAAATGTACTGGCCACACCAAAGACAAGTGCTTCAAGCTCCATGGCTATCCGCAAGATATTAATCAGAATCCTAAGTACAATAAAGGCAAAAGGACTACAGCTAATGTACACACTACTCCAGTCGATGCATTCTGCATGAAAGGTGAAGAAACACAAACTCAAGGTAGCAACTCCAATGTGAGTCTCACTAGAGAGCAGTATGGGCAGTTGGTGACTTTGCTTCAACACTTTCAGACCAGCACTGGAGGAGATAACTCAGACAAAAATGTGACTAGTGGAGCTGTGAACTTTGCAGGTATTTTTGCTTGTTCTGCTTCTGTTCTCTCTGTTGATTTTGGCCTACTCTCATGTAAATGCTTTAAATCAAGGGCTGACATTTGGATCCTAGACTCTGGGCCTTTAACCGTATGACCTTTGACAAGTCCTTACTTACTCACATTAAAACCTTAGTGTATCCTATGTTAATTACACTTCCAAATGTCTACAGAGTCAAAGTTACAGAAATTGGAACTGCCACATTAGCACCAAACATTTTTCTGCATAGAGTCCTCTATGTTCCATCCTTCAAATACAATCTTATATCAATTCACTCTTTAGCTTCTTAACTTAAAGGTTTGGTTTCTGAATTTCTTTGTCTACTGCAGGCCCCTTCAATGAAGAGGCCTCTGGAGATTGGTAAGGTCAAGGATGGCTTGTACCTCCTGTGTTCGAGTTGTCTGAAGAATTCATGCTCTACTTCACATGTTCCTTTACCTGTTTCTTGTTCTATTTGTCTAAACCTTCTGATGTAAATAGTTTGCACTGTCAACATCTTGAATCATCTGTAAATGTTCCCATTATCCATTTACAATCATTTGTAAATAATTCCATCAGTAATAAAACTCAGTGCATTTCCTCACATTCTCTCTTGTTTGATAAGAATCAAGATGACTTGCTGTGGCATTACAGATTAGGTCATGTACCCTTTATCAAAATGAGGGGGATATCCTTCATCCCTGTTCAGTTTTCAACCAAACAGCCTTTCCTCTGCTCCATTTGTCCTATGGCTAGACATAGACTTGCTTTTCCTCACAGGACTAGCACTACTACTTCCATTTTTGAGCTTGTTCATGTAGACCTCTAGGGACCCTACCACATTGCTACTCATGATAACTATAAATATTTCCTCACCTTGGTGGATGATCATAGCAGGGCCACTTGGACCCTCCTCTTAAGCAGTAAAAGCAATGTCTTACAAGTCATCAAGAACTTCATATCCTTAGTTGAAACCCATTTTTAATCCAGTGCCAAGTACCTCAGATCAGATAATGGTTCAGAATTTGTCAATATGGAAACCTTATCATTTTTTCAGTCCAAGGGGATAGTTCATTAAAAAACATGCCCCTATACTCCTCAACAAAATGGAGTTGTGGAAAGGAAGCATAATTACCTCTTGGAGACTGCCAGGGCACTCCTTTTCCAGTCCAAATTGTGCTTGCAATACTGGGGTGAATGTGTATTGGCTGCAACCCATATTATAAACAGACTTCCCACTACTTATCTAAAAAATAAATGCCCAATTGAGATCCTCTATAACAAAGCACCAACCGATTCCCACTTGAGAAGATTTGGATGTTTGTGCTTTCCCACTATACCCAAAGTTCATAGAGATAAGTTTGAGCCTAATAAAACTCCTCATGTCTTTGTGGGGTACCCCTATGAGACTAAAGGGTACAAAGTTCTGAATCTGGCCACCAGAAAAATTCATGTGTCTAGAGATGTGATTTTCCATGAACACATCTTCCCTTTTGCTATTCTTCCTGATTCATCCTCTTCTTTTCCCTTGGTGCTTAATTATGTCCCTCCTATAGTAGATATGCCATCTCCTGAAATGCATTCAACTGATTGTGTCTAGACCACAATCAGATTTAGTTGACACCTCCCATATAGCCTCACCTACAGCTACTCCAACGGTATCACCCTCCAGTCACCCTTCATCCTTGCAGTCCCCTATAATTCATTCAACACCTCAAATTCAGAATAATCATGCACCTAGAAGGTCTACTAGGGAACATCATTTACCTGCACATTTAGAAGACTATGTTTGTTCTTTGCCTAACCTATATCCTATTGTTCACCCTCCATATCCTTCATCTTCTTCTGCCACCACATCTAACTCAGGTTCCCCTTTTTCTCTCAATGCCCTTTTCTCCAAACATCATCATGTCCCTTTCACTTCATTGGTCCCTGATAGTCAGCATCTTGTGCAAAATGTTTCCCATGATAGTGAGCCAGGATCTTATGAGGAAGCAACCTTGAATCCTGCTTGGCAAACAGCCATGCCACTAGAGTTTGAAGCTCTCCATGCCAATCATACTTGGGACTTTGTTCCCTTACATACAGGGAAGAAACCAATAGGTTGTTGATGGGTGTATAAGATCAAACACAAAGCAGATGGTAGTGTTGAGAGATTTAAGGCCATGTTAGTAGTATAGGGGTATACACAACAGGCTGGTGTTATTACGCTGAAACCTTTTCACCTGTTGTGAAAATTACAACCATTAGAGCACTTATAGCCACTGCAGTAAAGAAGCATTGGGATGTCTTCCAACTTGATGTCAACAATGCCTTCCTCCATGGGGATTTACATGAGGAAGTGTATGTGGAACTGACTCCTGGACTGTTTGTTGACATACCTGGGTTGGTATGCAAATTGAATAAGTCATTGTATGGCTTGAAACAAGCCAGTCAACGATGGTTGACAAATTGGCTGAGGCCTTATGCTCCAAGGGTTATGCACATTCCCTCAATGATTATTCTTTGTTTTACAAGAAATCTGACTCTTCTGTTATATATGTTGCTGTATATGTAGATGATGTCATTGTCACAGGGAATAATTCAGAGGAAATCAACTCTTTGAAGGCCTTTCTACATGCTCAATTCAAAATTAAGGACCTGGGGAGACTATATTATTTTCTGGGCTTAGAAGTTCTGTACAAGGAAGATGGTGTGATAATCTCTCAAAGAAAGTTTGTTCTTGACTTACTGAAGGAGTATGAATACCTCCATGTTAGTGCCTTCAGCTCACCATTGGATCCTACAGTCAAACTTGAAGCCAATGAAGGTGTACCCTTAGCAGATCCCTCTCTCTATAGAACCTTGATAGGCAAATTGAATTTCCTCACAAATACAAGGTTGGACATTGCTTATAGTGTCCAACACCTCAATCAATTCATGCAAGACCCCAGGGAACCTCACCTCAAGGTTGCCTACCATTTACTTAGATACTTTAAAACTAATCCCACTCTTGGAATTTTTATGTCTGCAAGCCCAGACTGCACATTTAGAGGGTATTGTGATTCTGATTGGGCTGCCTGCCCAGATTCTAGGAAATCTGTTAGTGGGTATCTGGTATTACTTGGTGACAGTCCCATTAGCTGGAAGTCCAAGAAGCAAGCCACCATATCTCTTTCTTCTGCTGGAGCAGAGTACCGAGCCCTCGGAAATGTAGTTGGAGAGCTTGTTTGGTTGTGCAGACTGTTTACTGAGCTAACAGTTCCATTTCCTACACCTGTCACAGTGTTTTGTGACAGTCAGTCTGCTCTGCATATAGCTCGAAATCCTGTTTTCCACGAGCGGACCAAACACATTGAAGTAGACTGCCACTTTGTAAGAGACAAATTACAGGAAGGGCTGGTGTCTCTTCATCATGTTGGGACTGATAGTCAGTTGGCTGATGTCTTAACTAAAGCACTTACTTGAGTCAAGCATGCAGCAGTTATGAGCAAGTTGGCAGTGACATCCTCACCTCCAACTTGAGGGAGGGGGGGGGTATTGAGATAGTGTATTTGTTATGTGTATAGGTATTGTTTGTTAATAGTTAGTTAATTGTGTATTAGTTAGCTGATATTGATAATTCACTATATACACGTGTAACATGTATATATGTACTCAGTTGAAAGTCTAATACAACTTAATCAGTTCATGCCCACATCAAAATTCTCTCAGAACGTGTGGCATTAACCAAATATAACAAAGTATATGTCATTTTTGAACAAAGCAAAAAAAGTGTCTTACGTATGTTCCCGGCAAATGCATGGCAAGTCAATTTACAAAGATATACTTAAACTATCATGCACAAATAAAAATGTCTTTTTTTGGCAAGAATTATCTTTTGTTCAAAATTTTGAAAATTCATGAAAAAGATAGTAATATTGTAGTACTATAAAACCTGGCAGCAGAGGTGTACATGGACCGGGTTAGTTCGGTTTTTATCAAAATCAAACCAAACCAACTATATCGGTTTGGATTGGTTTGGTTTTATTGGATTTTTCGGGTTTTTTTGTTACATGAATATTATTTCAATCTTACTTTGTTAAAGTTATAACTAAAGTCTTGATAAGTGAATATTTAGTAAAAATTGAACAAAGTGACTAACATATGATCAATTAATATATTATTATGTGATTTTTTTTAATAACATATGATAGTTATTTTCTTAATTGTCCAACAATAATTTTTCGTTGATGTACGTACGCTTTAATTTCAAGGTTAACCGAATTTAATAATTAAACACGAAAATCAACATTAAACCTAAATAATGATATGTTCTATTTAATTCTAAATTATGAAAATACCATTTCAAATTCGAAAAAGATATAAGACTTTAACAGAAGTTGACATATGAATATGAAATAACAAAGAGATTGNATATAGAAATAAACAAGAGATTTGACGCATTTTCAATAACAGTTGATAAGAAAGTGATGATACAACCCATTATTTAAAGTAAATAAAAATAGATGCACTTCATAGTTCTATTAAATATTACATCCCCTGAGAGGATCCGAAATATTTCTAGATATTTTTTAAAGAGAATTCTATATAAAGTCTTAAAAATATATATAAAAATAATATATTTATATGTCGGTTTGGTTCGAATTTTTTTATCCGATACCAAATCAAACCAAACCTGTTTGAGCAAATAATTGCTAAACTAATTAGTAACAAGATGATGGAGTGAATCTCAATTGAGCTTAATAAATCCTAGATCAAATAGAGCGAGATTCATCAAATAGAGCGAGATTCTTATATAGTGAGAAGAGTTTTAAGAGCATTAATTAATGACTTCAATATACTGAGATTGATGAAATATGTAATATCATAAATGTGCAATAAATGTAAGAATCGACAATGATTATAGCATGAAGGAACTTTCACCCAATGATTATATGATTGAGTTCCTTCTTTCTGGTGATGTGAAAGGATATGCAGTTGATATGAATGCGGAACCTCTGAGATTTATGGATGAAAGTTTGAATAACATGAGCTTTAATAAAGTGAACAAGACAACTCTTTCGTATATTCTTCTCTTTACTTTACAATGTGACCCCTGGTTCCCAAAAAGGCAGATCCCCTTCTTATTCACTATCTCCTCCTATTTATAAGGGACATTCCCAAAAAAACCCTAAAAAGTACAATATAAAGAATATCCAAAGGAATATTCTTCCTGTCTCTTCCTAAATTCAGGTTACTGTTATTATATTCTCCCAGCTACCCGCTTCTGGTCGTCGGCCTTTATCATAACGACCATCAGTCACTATGTCATGGTCGACCCCGTCGTGGTTACCAAATTTGGACCTATACAGTTAGTCCCTTCGCTTGTTGAGGTCGTAGCCCTGCACGTCCTTGATAAGCGGACATCATGCGTTCCCGTTGTGGGAGAATTTGGTTCTTAAATTATGTCGGGTTGACCAAGATCAAGAGAGTGACACGTCCTGCGGACTCCTGATTGATGTGGTTATCGAGATGTGATGTCACTCCTACGTGCGTCATCATTACGCGTCTTCCCGAGACAGCGTCTGAGTGCTTGTCGCTTTGGTTTTAGTGCCATTGGCAGTCTGCTGCTTCGATCCTCGAGCCTTTTAACCCTATAAATAGGTGAGGGTTTTGTTTTTTCAGAGATTTTTTGCCATTTCCTCTCTTGTGTATACATCATTCTCCTTCGATCATCTTTCTCATTTCTTAGCTCTGTTCCTGTGGTTCTGCTTCCCGTCTTCCGGTTCAGTCATCGTTCAGTCACCGTTTCCCCTTTCAGGTTTACCAGCACACCCTCTACTACCAAGATGTCCCGAACCTTCCATGCACACGATGAAGTTTCCGACGTCACTCCGCTATCAGTGGCTCCTCTTCTCGGTGGCGAGGATATCGCGGCCGAGGAGGGTGACAGTTTCCCTACCGTAGAAGAGATACTCCCCAGGAACCCTATGTCCAGGAATGATTTTCATAAAGAACCTGCTCTTTCTCCTGTTCCGGTAATCTCTGAAATCGGACCTTCTCAGATAAAGGAACTCCGGTCTACATACCGGATTCCTCCTCAGGTCGAGATGGTTCCGGCTGGGGAGGACATCGTGGAGGTCCACAGACCGGGATATTATGCTTTTTACGTGTATCCTTTCGTGATTGGTCCTACCCTCCCTCTTATTCCGCTGGTGGAGGAGTTCTGTCGGTTTTACGAGGTCTGCCCTGCACAGTTGTCTCCGTACTTGTATAAAATCTTTCTGATGATGATGAAGTATGCAGAGTTGGCTGGGTGTGAGGTCGGCATTCACCACCTTTTGCATTTATTTTCTCCGAGCTTTCATAAGTACCATGATACATTGCGGCATCGTGGGACCATGGGTTGGTGGTTGGAACGGATGACAGGGCGAGCCGGAAGTTTTGGAACGAGTATTTTTTCATCAAAACGGAGCACTTGGTGTCGGACCCTGCTGGATTTCCCGAGCAGTGGAATCATAATCGTAGGTGCCGTTGCCGTAAGCTTGTTATCTACTTTCGTTCTTTCTGTTTTTTATTCATTCGTGATTTTTCCGTGCAGCTGAGAGGCGTGAGCCCTTTCCTATCGTCGACATTGAGGATTGGGTAGCTCGCGTGCTACCTTACATGGTGGGTATTCGAGACTGGGCCACTTTTGTCAAACGTTTCGGACCGAAGGCTTCGTCTGGTAAGTATTACTTTTGCTCCGACCTTCGACTGTTTGCTGTCGATTATTAACACGATCCTTTTGTGATGGTAGGCCGACGGATTTCAAAAAGAAGGCTCCAGTCCTGGCATTTCGCCAGGCCATTGCATCAGTGGGGATGCAATTTACCATAGCCGATTCCGCCCGCAGAGGTCGTACCCCGACTTCGCCAACAACGGACCCTCATCGGGAAGTCGTTGTATGGGATGAGATCTCTTCGCGTCCTACTTATCACCTCGTAGACGAATCTTCCAACGGGGATGAATCTCCGTCGAGAAAAAGGATGAGGGTGGAACTTGGGAAGGCCGTCGCTACCGATCTTGGAAAGAGAAAAATGGTTGCTTCGAGAGTGGCGTCTTCGCCTAGGTCAGGTACGGGGGCCATTCTTATGGCGGATGCCATTTTGGCGGAGAGGTCCCCTAGAGCCGAAGAGGTATGTCAAGGCGGGGGACCTGTACGTTTTGCTGAAGGCGGTGCGTCGTCTGCTGCCAGAGGAGAAGGAGCGGCGCATGCGGAGGACGTGGTTCAGGCTCAGACATCGATCCCGAAGATGTGAGAGCTTTCTTGGAGCGACGTACCCGCGTGGAAGTGAGGACGGAGGGCTCTAACCGACACGTAATTATTCTTGCGGATTACAATCTTTTGGCGAACTCTGAGAAGGTAGTGTCGGCATTTGCCCCTTTGTGTGCTGCTTCCAAGAAAACGGCGCTTCAGGCGGTGAGTGACGCGGAATTATCGCGGAGTATTTCCGGCATGGCTTTGCGGTTAAGTGTTTTCACTCTTCCCCTCTTTTGGATTTGTTTTGTATACGTAATCTGTCTAAGTTGACTTTCTTTCCTCTGCATGTCAGACTCTCATCATGGAGATTGAGCAAGATCGGATGGATGAACGGAGGACGATCGTGTTTGGAAAGTTGGCCTCTAAGTACAAAGAGTATCGCACCAAGCACCGTGCATTGGCCGATGTCTTTACTCAAGATAGCAATTTTCAGCTGTTTCGTGATGGGCTTAAGCAAAAAGAGGAAGAGTTGGCGCAGAAGGTTGAGGAAGTGAAAGAGCGGGACGACGAGCTGATGAGGACCATTGGTCGATGTAGCAAGCTTGAGGCGGCCCTTAAGTCCAAGGATGATGAGCTTAAAGTGAGCAAGGGAATAATGACCGAGCACGCTGACCTTCAGGCTCGGGTGGCCGCCTTAACTGCCGAACTTGGGCGAAAGAGGCAGAGGCCGTCGACTTGAGGGGTGAAGTAAGCGCCAAAGCCGATGACTTGGCTCGTGCTGAAAAGGGCAGGGTGACTGCCGTATCTGAAATAGCGGCCCTGGAGGACGCCCTCCGTGTTTGTAGGTCCGAGCAGGATAATGAGGTGGAAATGTCAGCGATTAAGGTGGCGAGATTAGAAAACGGATTCAAGATATGGAGGCGGAGTTGTCCGTGTTGAACTATCAGGTTGCTGCTTTGAAGGCAGAGGAAGTGTGACGGTAGCCGCAACCCTCCGCGTCTCATACCTCAGCTGATCCCGTTGTGCCGCAGGAGTTTTATGAGATATGGGTCCATGCCGAGGCTCAGCTAGACGTATACAAGTCCCTACAGGCTAACGGGAAGGTTTCCGAGGCAGAACTCGAGGGTGTGCGCGTTAAAGCACGTGCAGCTCGTGAGGCCTGCGGCTATGATCCCGGTACGCCTGGCGGAGATGATGTTGATGGTGATGATGCGGACAGGCTCGCCTCCGATTCTTGGTATAATGAGGAGTATGCTGCGGGAGACGACGCGGCGTAGGACTGTTGTATTCATTTTGTTTTTGCTTTGCTATTTTTGTAAGGGCGTCTCCGAGCCCTTTGTACAAAACTTTTGTAATATAACAGTTGCAATGGAATGACTATCTTTTTGTTATTTTACCTCCACATTGTTATTTTTATTTATTGTGAGGGGGTCTCCGGCTCTTTAGCCTCTCGTGTACTGTTTTGGCGTGTTGATTGAAGATTTTAGTGACTTGAGCAGAGTTGAATTTAAATGATTCGGGCGAGGTCGAATGTTAAGTAGTCCGAGCGAAGTCGAATGTTAAAGTATTTCGAGCGAGGTCGAATGGTAAAGTAATTCGAGCGAGGTTGAATGTTAAAGTAATTCGAGCTTTGGCGACGACCCCTGGCTGTAGGGGTGTTATTTCGAGTTAAGGTCGAAATGTTAACCCGTTGAAATTTGAGTGAGGTCGAATTGTTAATTAATTCTAGCGATGTCAATTTTTTTTTCCTTTTGGAGATGGCCCTTGGCCGTAGGGGTGTTATTTCGAGTTAAGGTCGAAATGTCAACCCGTTGAAATTCAAGCGAGGTCGAATGTTAAAGTAATTCGAGCGAGGTCGAATTTTTTCTTTTTGGCGTTGGCCCTTGGCCGTAGGGGTGTTATTTTGAGTTAAGGTCGAAATGTTAACCCGTTGAAATTCGAGCAAGGTCGAATTGTTAAGTGATGGGGAATAAAATGTTGCTTTATTTCACTCATTGGAGAATATCTTGGTGGAGAGTACAAAATGTTGCTTTATTTCACTCATTGGAGAATATCTTGGTGGAGAGTACGAAATGTTTACTGGAGAATACTATACATGTTCGTTTCATACACATGTTGGAGTTCCCATGTATCTAGTCCCTTCATCGTTCGGCCTGGAGAGACAATCCGCAGGCGGGGCGATGAATTATACTTTGAACTTCGAGTTGTACCCTTCGTCGCCTCGTTAAAAACCTACCTGAGAAAACCCAATTGGGACAAAACCCGGGCGAGGGAAAAAGAGTACGATTTTGGGGGCGTCCTTTTTCAGAAGTTGAAGTATTTGAGGTGAGCGACGTTCCAATTGTTTGGTAGTAGTTTTCCTTCCATTGTTTCTAGTGGGAATGTTCCTTTGCTTGCTGCTGCAGTGATTTTATGTGGCCCGTCCCAATTGGTTCCTAATTTGCCTTCCTTCGGATCTTTGCTTGCTAGTGTTTTGGCTTTGAGAACATAGTCTCCTACATTGAGTGTTCGTACTTTGACCTTTTTGTTGTAGTACCTTTCTGCATGTTGTTTTTGGGCTACCATTCTTACATAAGCCATGTCTCTTCGTTCTTCTGCCTCGTCGAGGTCTTGTTTTCTGTTCTCGTCGTTGTCTCGTCCACTTTCATTGGAGTACCTTAGGCTGGGTTCTTCGACCTCAACAGGTATCATGGCGTCAGTCCCGTAGACTAATGAATATGGCGTTTCGCCTGTGCTTGTTTTTGGCGTAGTGTGGTAGGCCCATAATACCACTGGTAGCAACTCCGGCCACAAACCTTTAGCATCTTCGAGCTTTTTCTTTAGAATGTTCAGTATTGTCTTTTCGGAGGATTTGGCCTGACCGTTGCCTGCGGGATGATATGGCGTGAGAGTATTCTCTTGATGTGCCATTTCTCGAAGAACGCGATGGTCTTTCTCCCGCTGAATTGGGGCCCATTGTCGCAACTGATTTCTTTAGGGATGCCGCAACGGCATATGATATTCTTCCATATGAATGCGATGACCTCATATTCGCGTATTTGGGTGAATGCACCTGCTTCCGCCCATTTGGAAAAGTAGTCAGTTAAAACTAAAAGGAAATGTATCTTACCTCGCCCTGCTGGGAGGGGTCCGACGATGTCCATCCCCCATTTGATGAACGGCGATGGCGAAGTAACATAGTGGAGGTGTTCGCCCGCTTGATGTATCATAGGTGCATATTTTTGACACTGTTCGCATCTTTTGACATAATCTGCGGCTTCCTTTTTCATGGTGGGCCAGTAGTATCCTGCCCGAATAAGGCATCTGACGAGTGCTCTGTTGCCTGTATGGGCACCGCAATGACCTTCGTGTACTTCTTCGAGCACGCGCCTTGTCTGACTCGGCCCTAGACATTTAGCCAAGGGGCCGCCGAACGTTCTTTTGTAAAGGTCGTGATTTATGAGGTTGTACCTGGCCGCCTGCATTCGAAGCTTTTTGGCTTCCTTTTTGTCTTGTGGGAGTGTTCCCTCCTGCAAATATGTCATGATGCGGTTGCGCCAGTCCCAAGTCAAATTTATAGAATATACCTCAATTCGGTCTATTGACGAGTGGAGGAGGGTGACCACATTCTCCTTGGTGATATTTTTGGTTGCCGCTGCCAGTTTGGCGAGGCCATCAGCTTCGATATTTTGCACCTGGGGTATCTGTTCGAGTCGGCATTCATCGAATTCTGGCAGTAGTTTATGGATTTCTGCCTGATATTTCTGTAGCCTTTGCTCCTTGATTTGGGAAGTCCCAGTGACTTGGTTAACAACAAGTTGCGAGTCGCATCTGAGGACGACTCGTCGTGCTTTGTATTTGAGGGCTAGCTTTAATCCTGCAATTACGGCCTCATACTCGGCCTTATTGTTAGTCATTTCGGGGCACCGTATGGATTGGCAGATCACTTCGCCCGTTGGGACCTCAAGTACGAGTCCCGGTCCAGATCCCGACGCATTAGATGCGCCATCGGTGTAAAGGATCCATAGGTCGGGCTGTCCAATAGAGGTGTGAAGCGTCTCTTGCTCGACCTTGGACAATATTTCGGCACTGAAGTCAGTGACGAAGTCAGCGAGTACCTGTGATTTTATCGCCGTTCGCGACTGATATGTTATATCGTGCTCGCTCAATTCTATGGCCCACTTGGCCAATCTTCCCGACAATTCAGATTTATGTAGGATGCTCCTTAGGGGGAAAGTCATCACCACCGATATGGGGTGACATTGAAAATACGGTCTGAGCTTTCGTGAAGCTACGACTAGTGCCAGAGCCAGTTTCTCGAGGTGGGGATACCTCGTTTCGGCATCGACCAGGGTTTTGCTGATATAATAAATCGGAGATTGCGTACCTTTGTTTTCGCGGACCAAACTGCGCTTACCGCGACTTCTGAGACTGCTAGGTAGACTAGGAGGCGTTCGTCGGGTTCTGCCTTGGCGAGTAGTGGTGGCGAGGACAAGTATGCCTTTAGTTTTCTCAAGGCCTCGATGCAGTTTGAATTCCATTGGAGCCCGTTGTCTTTTTTCAGCATATTGAAAAACTTATGGCATCTGTCGGATAACCGTGAGATGAACCTTGATTGGGCAGCTATCCGGCCAGTCAGCTTTTGTACCTATTTTTTGCTGGTTAATATTTGGGGTATTCCTTCGATGTCCTTGATCTGGTCTAGATTGACTTCGATGCCTCTTTGTGATGCCAAAAAACTGAGGAACTTGCCCGAGGTCACGCCGAAGGCGCATTTTTCGGGGTTTAGCTTCATTCCGTACCGTCCTAATATGTCGAAGGCCTCTGTAAGGTGGTCGATGTGGTCCTCTTTCCTTTTGGATTTGACCAACATGTCATCGATGTAAACTTCCATTGTTTTGCCGAGTTGGTCTTTAAACATTTTGGTGACCAACCTTTGATACGTGCCCCCTGCGTTCTTTAACCCGAATGGAATAACCTTGTAACAGTACGTTCCCTGATGGGTGATGAAAGTAGTTTTCTCCTGGTCTTCCTCCTCCATGAGGATTTGGTTGTAACCCGAGTAGGCATCTAAAAAGCTCAGCAGTTCATGTCCTGCTGTTGCATCGATGAGTTGGTCGATATGAGGCAGGGGAAAAGAGTCTTTCGGGCATGCTTTGTTTAGATATGTAAAATCTACAAACATCCGCCATTTCCCATTTTTCTTCTTTACCATGACCACATTTGCGACCCATTCGGGATATTTTGACTCTCGGATAGAACCATTGGCGAGTAGCTTATCAACTTCATCGCTGACGGCCTCATTAATTGCGTCATTGAATTTTCTCCTTATTTGCCGTACTGGTGGATAGAGCGGGTCGACATTCAACTTGTGCGTAGCGATGTCTTTTGGGATGCCTGGCATATTTGAGTGGGAAAAGGCAAACAAATCGGCATTGTCAGTTAGGAATTTATGAAATATACCTGGTTCTGTGAGATTGTGCCCGATATAAGCCTTTTTTGTGCTGTCGCTGCTATTTAGTTGGACGGGATCGAGATCTTCTACTGTTGACTCAACGGCTTCCACGATGTCGGGATCCTTGATAACATCTATCTGTGCGTCGGATTTGGTTCCCAATATCGCTAATTGCTATGCCTCCGTGCTTGTTCCCTTTAGTCGTTGGGTGTGTGTGCAATCCTGGGCGATACGATAGCATTCTTGGGCAGTGCGCTGTTCTCCTCGGATGCTGAATACTCCCCATGGGGTAGGGAACTTGATTACTTGATATTGCCTTGACGAGATAGCCCTCATGGCGTGTATCCACAGCCGTCCTATGATGGTGTTGTAGGCTGTATCTTGGTCCTTGATATGAAACGTTGTTTCTAGGGTGATTCCTCCGGCCAAAACGGGTAGCATTATTTCTCTAGAAGTTCGCTCAACTGCATTATTAAAACCTGTTAGTGTTATGCAATGCGGTATTATCTTGTCTTCGAGTTGCATCTGTACGAGGACTCGAGGATGGATAATACACGCGCCGCTTCCGTTATCTACCATTATTCTTTTCACATTAGTATCTGAAATACGTAAAGTAATGACAAGAGCATCGTAATGAGGGAAAGTCAAACCGCCGGTATCTGACTTATCAAAGATGATACTGTCTTCGAGGTCATCATACCGTTCGTGGGTGATCGACCGCTTGAGTTGTGTGTAGTGGTGAATTTAACATGGTTGATCGCTGCTTCGTCGCCTCTGCTCATGATCATTTGGACAGTACGAGCAGGGGAGGGTGGTTTTGGAGGCCCTTGGTGCTGTTCACGTCCGTGACCGAAGTTGGCTCGTCCCCGGTCGCTCATTAATTCTCTCAGGTGCCCCTGGTTCACCATTCTTACTACCTCTTGCCGCAGACCTATGCAATCCTCAGTTTTATGACCCCGTTCCAGGTGGAATTCATAGAGGGCGTCTGACTTTCGAGTATTCGCGTCGGACTTTATCTTTTGTGGACATTTCACCTTCGTGCCGAGCTTCTCTAGTGCATACACTATTTCTGAAGGGGGGACACAAAAATTGTGAGCAAATAAGAGCGAGGCATACCTTTTTCATGTCGCTGAGTCCCGGTATGAGGCCTGGGAGTCCCTTCCAGGTGTCGAGGAGGTGGTGGGGTAGTTGTTCGGATATAGGGCTGATGTATTTCTCGGTCGAGACGGGGACCCAGCTGATCCCTTCGACCGTCGTTACGACGATCTTTCCTTATTTCTGCTTGAACTGATGTCAGCTGTTGGGTTGGACCATTGAGATCGTCCTCGTCGGCTCTCACCTCGGCGCAATAGGCATTGTGAATTTCTTCCCAAGTGGTGGGGGTTATTTCATGAGCCTGTTTAATAGTTTTCTAGTTACTCTCGACCCGTTTCTGCTTAACCCGTTCTGGAAGGCTGCTACCGCCATCCCCTCGGATATATTTGGGAGGCTTATTCTCACCCTGTTAAAACGGGCGAGGAAGTCTCTGAGTCCTTCTCCAGGTGATTGCCTAACGGCGAATATGTCGTTCACCCTGGCTTTCGCCTTTTTAGCTCCTGCATGAGCAGTGACAAACTTGTCGGCCATTTCCTCGAACGTTGCTATTGACCGGGCCGACAATTGTGAGTACTAGGTTAGGGCTCCTCCTGTTAAGGTTTTGCCGAACTTTTTCAGTAGTACCGATGGGACTTGCTTCTTCGAAAGATCGTTACCCTTTACTGTTGTGGCGTAGTGGACGATATGATCTTCTGGGTCTGTGGTGCTATCGTATATTTTCCGGTACGATGGCATTTTGAAGGTTTTGGGAATGGCATGGGGAGCTGCTTCCTCGTTGTACGGTTGCTCGACGAATCGACCAACGTCTCGTTTTGGTAGCAGTTTTGGGGCACCTGGTATCTTATCAGCCCTTTCTTGGTGCTCCTTCATTTGGTCACGGAGTGCCTTATTTTCGTTTTCCATATCTTCCATTTTCTTTAGGATGGTTGTGAGTGCGTCATTACCTGCGCCAGCAGTGGTATAAGTGTTACCTGTTCGGGGGGCGGACTGCTCGCCAGTTGTTGTTGTGACATCTACTTGTGCGGTATTTCTATTCTCCCTTTGGACGGGTCTGTCGAGTATGTTGTTTAGAGTACTTGTCAGCCACTCTTCCAGTAGTCTTTTCACTGCCGGTGGTGCTTCCTCGGTTATTGACGTGGAGGCTCCTTTTTCGCGTGAAGCTGTTACGCTTTCGCGAGGGGGAGGTGAGACGCTCCGCCTAGGCATAGCATTTGGTGTTGCGTTCTCGTTGTCTTCTCTGCCATCTTCGTTGATGGTGTTCAAGATGTTGGTGGTGACATCTGCTATCGTTTTCAACCTCGCGTCTTCCTTTCCTGCCATTGTTAGTTTGTACAAACAAGGAAGAGATTTTTTTTATGATCTAGAAAGAACTATAGTTTCAATTAAAAAGCTCCCCACAGACGACGCCAAATTGTTTGAGCAAATAATTGCTAAACTAATTAGTAACAAGATGATGGGGTGAATATCAGTTGAGCTTAATAAATCCTAGATCAAATAGAGCGAGATTCATCAAATAGAGCGAGATTCTTATATAGTGAGAAGAGTTTTAAAAGCATTAATTAATGAGTTCAATATACTGAGATTGATGAAATATGTAGTATCATAAATGTGCAATAAATGTAAGAAACGACAATGATTATAGCGTGAAGGAACTTTCACCCAATGATTATATGATTGAATTCCTTCTTTCTGGTGATGTGAAAGGATATGCAGTTGATATGAATGTGGAACCTCTGAGATTTATGGATGAAAGTTTGAATAACATGTGCTTCAATAAAGTGAACAAGACAACTCTTTCGTATATTCTTCTTTTTACTTTACAATGTGACCCCTGGTTCCCAAAAAGGCAGATCCCCTTCTTATTCACTATCTCCTCCTATTTATAAGGGACATTCCCCAAAAAACCCTAAAAAGTACAATATAAAGAATATCCAAAGGAATATTCTTCCTATCTCATCCTAAATTCAGGTTACCGTTATTATCGTCTCCCAGCTACCCGCTTCTGGTCGTCGGCCTTTATCATAACGACCATCAGTCACTATGTCGTGGTCGACCCCGTCGTGGTTACAAAATTTGGACCTATACAAAACCTACTCGGGTTTTTTAATCGGTTTGGTTTGACATTTCGGTTTGGTACGATTTTCCGGTTCGGTTTGAGCACCCCTACCTCGCAAGTGTAAATATAAAATAGAAATTAAAACCTGGCGAACATGGCGAAAGTCATCTAAAGCCTTGGCAGAGAAAAGATGAACAGAGCAAATTTTCCTAAGCATACGCCACCGTGGTCCGTAGGGTGCAAAAACAACATCCTGAGAATTGTAAGCCAAGTGTTTTGTACACGAGTTCTGAGGGCCGCTCGAGAGTTAGCGTCATGAGTTTTCAAGAACTGAGCCGCCACCGACACAGACGCCACAACCACCACGTCCACGAATCCCATCTTAAGGTGCATAAGTGGACCGTAAGTTCGAGCCATGGCTGCAGTTGATTGGTGTGGCCTTAGGCCCATATGGACTAGGTTTCCGATTATTGGCCATGGTTTTGGACCTGGTGGTAGTCAGTGTATAGGTCAAAATCTGATTATGGGTTAATCCCTAAGAGGAACGGTATGGGTTCGACCAAGTCGTAGTCATGCCCACAAGGCAAGATGGCAAAGGGCACCTCGACCATCTTTGGGGCCAGACCGTAAGAAAGCTTACCTAGCGGAACCGATGTAGCGGTCAAGCAAATGAAAGAGGGCGTGGTAACGAGAAAGTATGCTGGTCAAAGACCATTGGACAAATATGGAAGCTGTTAATATAAATAGGGGGAGCTAAACCCAAAAAGGGGGGGGGGGGCACGAAAGAAGCCAGAATCAAGAGAATCCCTTAAGGAAGAACAGTTCTTTCACTTCTTTTCTGTTTCCTCCATGTTCATGAGATATATCGATCACAAATGTAAGTGTATCACAGATGATTAATGTATAATTATGGTATGAAGAAACATTATCTGCGATTATTCTTCTTCTTCCTTTATTCTCTACCCTGCATATCTAGATCTGGGATTAATTATGTTTAGCTAAGATTTACCATCTTCAATTTTAACAATTAGTTCGACAAGAGGGTTTTTATACTTTTTTGTTCAAACAATTTCGCCGTCTGTGGGGAATTTCTTAGCCAAATTTCTTAGTTTCCTTCAGATCTAGAACCAGCGAAATGCCGCCACCCACTTGAATGAGCGGCAAATAAACCTTCGAGACGACAAATACTAACCCAGGCTAGGCTGCCGCATAAGAGCAAAAGTTACGACCAGTATCTCTGCGAAACCCACATCTCGCCAATAGCGATAGGATTGGCACGACACACATGCGTTCGAAGCAGGATCATAGTCATCTGGCATGGCCACACCCCCATTTGATGCATCTTACTTACCTGTATTAGCCCGTATTCATATCTTTTATGAAAGAACAGGAGCTTACCGCGCGGTCCCAATGGGATGGGTACACATGTTAGCCCATGTCCCTTATTGTGGATACAAATCAAACGAGATTGGACCGGGACTCGATTTCAACACTTCAACAAGCAAGGTGGGCTCAACCCGCACGAAGCTTAGACGCTATTACAGATGGAGCCGAACACGGCTGTCAAATCTAAAACCAGGCAGGGCGAGTAACACTATAATGCCGCTCTTGTCGCTGACCCGTCAGATCGAGGTACGGGAAATTTCATTTTGGTTTATCCTCTGTTATTGATTTAGACAGGAACACAGGCACTTGCCTGGGAAAGCGAGCAAGGGAGCATTCCAACTAGAGACAATGGAAGGAAAATCACTACCAAACAATTGGAACGTCGCCCACCTCAAATGCTTCAACTTCTGAAAAAGGATGCCACCCAAAATCGTACTCTCTTTTCCTCACCCGGGCTTTGTCCCAATTGGGTTTTCCCGGGTAGCTTTTTAACGGGGCGACGAAGGGGACGTCTCGAAGTTCAAAGTATAATTCATCGCCCCGCCTGCCGATTGTCTCTCCAAGCCGAACGACGAAGGGACTAAATACAGGGAAACTTCTCCAATATATGTATGAAATGGACATGTATAGTACTCTCCAATGAATGAAACAGAGCAACATTTTGCACTCCCCATCAAGGTATTCTACAACGTGAGCAAAATTAAACAAAGACTCACCCAGGAAATGCATCGTATTTTCCAATGCAAGCAAAATTAAGCAAACTGGGACTCACCTAGGAAATGCATCGTATTCTCCAATGCAAGCAAAATTAAGCGAACCGGGACTCACCCATGAAGCGCAGAAGCTAAGTAGAACTGAAGCTCCCAATATTCTCCGGTATAAACAAAACCGAGAACGCCGGGATTCACCCCGACACATGCATAAATAGTACGACGGCTTGTGAAATTCTCCAAAATCTAACAGTATCACAAAGGGTTAATATTCCGACACTAGCTCGAATTAACACCCCTACGGCCAAGGGCCATCGCCAAAAGAAGAATTCGACCTCGTTAGAATCATAACGGGTTAACATTTCGACTGAGCTCGAAATAACACCCTTACGGCCAAGGGCTATCGCCAAAAGAAGAATTCGACCTCGTTCGAATCACATCGGGTTAACATTTCGACCGTAGCTCGAAATAACACCCCTACAGCCAAAGGCCATCGCCAAAAGAAGAATTCGACCTCGTTCAAATCGCAACGGGTTAACATTTTGACCGTAGCTCGAAATAACACCTACGGCCGAGGGCCATCGCCAAAAGAAGAATTCGACCTCGTTCGAATCACAACGGGTTAACATTTCGACCGTAGCTCGAAATAACACCCCTACGGCCAAGGGCCATCGCCAAAAGAAGAATTCAACCTCGTTCGAATCACAACGGGTTAACATTTCGACCGTAGCTCGAAATAACACCCCTACGGCCAAGGGCCATCGCCAAAAGAAGAATTCGACCTCGTTCGAATCACAACGGGTTAACATTTCGACCGTAGCTCGAAATAACACCCCTACGGCCAAGGGCCATCGCCAAAAGAAGAATTCTGCCTCGTTCGAATCACAATGGGTTAACATTTCGACCGTAGCTCGAAATAACACCCCTACGGCCAAGGGCCATCGCCAAAAGAAGAATTCTGCCTCGTTCGAATCACAATGGGTTAACATTTCGACCGTAGCTCTAAATAACACCTATACGGCCAAGGGCCATCGCCGAAAGAAAAAATCCACGTCACTGGCGTCCCGACGAGCCTCGCATTCTGCGGCGGAGCATAGGAGATCAAACTGCGGTACCAAACCCTCCGTATCCCGCAGAAGATTAAGCTCTGATGGAATCTCTAGTATACGGGAGGGACCTCCCGCTCTTACCACAGTACGGGTAAAGCCCTCCTAAACATCCTGACATCATCAGGATCGAGGTCGGAGTTAGATTTGTAGTCGTCGACCACAATGCCTTTTCCCCTCTCTGCGGCGGAAGAAGCTCGATTTGGTCTGGATGACGAAGGCCCGCCCAAATCGACAACAGCGGCCTCAGGACCCCGACTTCCTATCGCAATAGCCCTTTGATCGTTCCAACGACCAAAGCCTCTACCATCGGGTCGGTCTCTGAAAACTGGCTCGCCTCTGCAGCCGTAATAGTGTCACCGCCAATTTCAAGCACCGCCAAGGGAAGGTCTCCCCCCAAAGAAGCTTCGATAGAAGGGGCCTCTTCGGATTCCACCCGCCGTCTCTTTGACGGACCCTCTCCGCTACTAGCACGGGAAGATTCACCCGTTGAGCGATCAGCAGAAGACGGAGCTTCAGAATGAGGAACAATTTCCATGCATACGGCCCCGGTCGAAGGTACAGATCGAGCATCCCTCGACGAAGGCCGCACAGCAGACCTCGGCGCGGGCCGGGCGGAAGACGCCGGTCGACGGAACGCGAGCGGAGGAGCCCTCACCCTTCGCACCTCCCTGTTAGCAAAGAAAAATGGTCATGTGAGCTATAAATTTGAGTTGCGGGGCAAAGAACGAGGTAAGTTTCGGCGAGCAGACTTACCAGTGAGAGTCTTACGCCCATATTTCTCGTAGAAGGACGCCCATTCACGAACCCCCACCGTATGGGGAAGGATGGCATTCACCCATTCGCGGATATCATCAACAGGCGTAGGAGGTAATCTCTCGGCTAAAAAAGTGAAAACGATTTAGCAAAGCTGACCGAAAAAAAACGGTCGACCACCACTCCGACAGGGGATACAAAGTAAAACAGGAAAACTTACGTGCAAAGTTCCACCTCTCAGGGAACCCTTCCGAGTCCGTCACAAGATGCTCAGTCCGCACATAAAAATAGCTCTCCCAAAAACGACAATTAGCTTTGTCGTCCATCTTTACCACCAGGCTCTTTGTTCCTCAGTGGCGCATGTGGATCATCGTGCCTCGAATAAGTTGAGGGGCAAAAATATTGAGCATATGTCCCAAAGTGACCTCTCTACCGGCAAGCTCCACGAACTTGAGTAGCATGAGGAACAGCTTGTATACGTACGGTGAAAGATGAGCCGGGCACACTTCGTAGAAACGGCAGAAGTCCACCACTAAAGAAGGAGGGGAAGCGTATACCCGACAACAAAAGGGTATGCGTAGAATGCACAGTATCCTGGGTGGTCCAAATGCACAATATTATCTCCAGCCGCCGGCAACATCTCAACATGGTTCGGAATCCCCCATTTGGTCTTAAGCTCCGCAATCGCCGCTTCATCCATAACAGAGGGAACAGGATCTGGTTCCTC
Source organism: Nicotiana attenuata (assembly GCF_001879085.1). Lineage (NCBI taxonomy): Eukaryota > Viridiplantae > Streptophyta > Magnoliopsida > Solanales > Solanaceae > Nicotiana > Nicotiana attenuata. The sequence continues at coordinate 75,834 of NW_017671966.1, read as the reverse complement.
ACCAGAAGGCTTGTTGAAATCAGTCCATAACTTCCCCGGACGGGGTATATCTCGGCCACTGTTGGAACCCCCTCATCCTCCGCCACCTCCACTCATCCGATAGCAGGAGCATCATTTTTCGGCACTGGAACTTCGGCAAGTCTGTCAGCACAGGAAGAAGTACCAGCCATTTGTCTCGAGTGATCAGAATAAATGAGTGAGAGGAAGTTAGAGGGAAGACGGTGGCGTCAAGTTCTGACTGACGAGAGAATGAACTCAGAAGTTTGGAATGTTGAACAAGGTAAAGGTTTGTAAAACTCTTCAGATGAATCGGAAAATGTAGCGGTAAAGTGGGGTTTTATCTCTATTTATAAGAGCATGAATGTCTCGGGCGAGAAACCCAAGAGACACCAATTAAAAACTGATAGGGCACGGAAAACGATACGGTACCTAGGAAACATGCGCCCCAACGATGCATAAAGGGCATTCATGACGCTGCAAACAAACGCGATGGTTCAATTCCGAACTGACGTAGCGGTTCGATAGTACCATCAAAATGCCATATCGCTTTCCTTAACCTAAGGTTCTCGTTCGAGGCACAACGATCAGATTTCTCCTAACTTACAAATCAACAAAGTCCGTCCGTTGATCCCGCCAAGAAGAGACCCCATCGAACGGAGGGACTAACTGTATAGGTCAAAATCTGATCATGGGTTAATTCCTAAGAGGAACGATATGGGTTCGACCAAGTCGTAGTCATGCCCACAAGGCACGATGGCAAAGGTCAGCTCGACCATCATCGGGGCCAGACCGTAAGAAAGCTTACGTAGCGGAACCGATGTAGTGGTCAAGCAAATGAAAGAGGGCGTGGTAACGAGAAAGTATGCTGGTCAAAGACCATTGGACAAATATGAAAGCTGTCAATATAAATAGGGGGAGCTAAACCCAAAAAGGGGGGAGAGGGGGGGGGGGGCACGAAAGAAGCCAGAATCAAGAGAATCCCTTAAGGAAGAACATTTCTTTCACTTCTTTTCTGTTTCCTCCATGTTCATGAGATAAATCAATCACAAATGTAAGCGTATCACAGATGATTAATGTATAATATGGTATGAAGAAACATTATCTGCGATTATTCTTCTTCTTCCTTTATTCTCTACCCTGCATATCTAGATCTGGGATTAATTATGTTTAGCTAAGATTTACCTTCTTCAATTTTAACAATTAGTTCGACAAGAGGGTTTTTATACTTTTTTGTTCAAACAGTCAGAGGCAGATGTAGTTAACAACGAACGGGTTCAACTGAACCCGTAACTTTCGACGCGGTGTAAAAATTTATATGTAAAAATTCATTAAAATTACAAAAATAGTGGATATTAACCCATAACTTTAAAAGTATAATGGGTTCAATGCTAAAAAACCTTAAGAGTTGAACCCATATGATTTAAATCCTGGATCCGCCTTTGGTGGTAGTGGCAACAGGTAACGTTTGCGAAAAAATAAGCTGAGAATGGAATGTAGAAGAAAAGAGAAAATGACAGTGTAGAGAATTAGGGAAAAGATTGCCATTTGGTGATATGCAATGTAAGGAAGGAAAAGTTGACAAAAATGTGAGTAGCTAACACAAGGACTATAAATAGAGAGAGAGGTCCATGCTACTGTACTTGAATAGGAACGTTTGTTTTCCTTTTTACTCCCATCTGTCCTAATTTAAGTTTATTTATGTAGCATAAATTATACTACCTATTTATGCTACTAATAATAGCCACGGTAAAGATAAAATTAAGTGGGAGGAAGAAAACAAAAGAAAAGGTTGCAATGCCCTTTGGTTGTTCTTTTTTGGCTGCAGAATTCAGAGGAAATGTGTAAAAATAAGGAAACATTTTGACTGATTTTTTCCATATGTTCGTGAATTTCTATATTAATTATCCGATAGTATTCTTTTCAAATGATTCTCCATTATAATTTCTTTTTCTCTTTTCGTATTTTTTCTTTTCCTGATTTTCTCAAATTAACCGGAGGTTTGTTGAATCAAAGGCTTTCAATTTCCGTTTGGGGCGAGTTGATGATACGTAAAAAATCGAAAGCTTACTCGCAATTCACTTTAAATTTTCTCAGTTAGACTTTTGTTAATATATGTTGTTTTTTTGTTACTTCCCTTGGTCGTAAATTTATGTTAGCGAAGTTTTGAATTTTTGAGAGTTGAACCGAGTTTTTTGTTA
>NW_017671966.1:67611-73285 GCF_001879085.1 Nicotiana attenuata | reverse complement strand
TAAAAGTAATAAAACTACATAGAATTTAAATCTTGGATCCGCCTCTGGGCGGGGCACTATCAAAACGCCCGGAGGCTCACGTGTGGGGCTTAGTTATGTGAGGCTTACGCCTCAAACGCCCAATTGTGCATCCGAAACATGTCTAAAGCTCAACCGCTTGGGGCTCGCCTAACTACTGTTCCTAACACAAATCATGTGTCAAATTCCCTAATTAACACTGTCGACATTCAAAATTCTTTTAACATATGAATGATAGTATTTTATTCATCTATAAAAATATAAAGATTGAGAGTAACTCAAAATAATGAGTCATGCAACAACAACAATAACAACCCAATAAAATTCTACAAGTGGGATCCGGAGAGGGTAGTGTGTGCGCAGTCCTTACCCCTACCCCGAGGGAGTAGATAAGTTATTTCCGATAGACCCTCGGCTCAAGAAGACTCAAAAATAATGAGTCATGATATTACATATTTACTAACTGAAAATATCGCAATGGCAAAAATTATTTGAATATTTTTTTAAAATAGATAGTCAAATTTACATCTTCACTTACTATAGGTCTTCATATATTAATTCTATGTCTCTCCAAATTATCAGACTTTTATTATTTTGGTATTTGCAAGCAAATTTATATTTACTCATAAGGAGTAATTTTAAACTACAATGCTGATGAAGTTTGACTTTTAGAGAGGTAAACTATGTAGTTTGATAATATTTTTTAAGAAATGATAATTTTTTAGTTGTTCAAAAGATAAGACGTTATAGTTGATTTTTATTTCATAGCAACTTTAACACTATTGCATTATTTATAAGATAATATTAGATATTTTATTTTTTTATAGTTTTTTTAATCATTTTTAATTTTCCTAAACCTTTAATGTACTTTATATATTTTGTGGTTATTATGCTATTTTATTAATTTATAAATTAAAATATTTAAAGATCCATGGGGCATAAACCCCAAGTCTCGAGGCTTACGCTTCGTTCACGTCAAGTAAAATGCCACGCTTTACGCTGCCGCTCTTTAAAATACTGGTGACAGATGAAACACGAAATCGCTGCTAGCAGCCCAGGAAAGAAAAAGGCTAGTGTACAGGCAGCAGCCTTTCTTGCTCTTTAATTTTGCCTATTCTATTATTAATATGTTCACCAGGACTTTTAACTTAATTTTAGAGTAGAAATGCTACTTAATTTTGGTGAAGCCTATAGGCAGTAAACATTAATTTGACATTTAAATAATTAAATTGATAAATGGCCTACCCCTTTTTTCTTTCAGAAAAGATCAACACATGTGCTATAAGGTGTTAATAACCATAAATTGAACTTTTTATGTCATTTATAAGGTTAGGTTATTATACGTGTATTGGTGGAAAAAAAGCATGACATGTGGACTACCATCAAGTTGAGGACTATCAACAAGGTAATAAGTGGCATTTCCAATTAGACGAATTAAAGAATTCAAGAAGGCACTGGAGAACCTCCCCCCCCCCCCCTCCCTCCCCCGTGTTTTCTCTGAGAAAGGAACCGGCTCTGACAGCTGGAAAAGAAGAAGTAGGAATGGTACCATTAAAGAGGGAAGATGCACGAATCTGTTATAAATAAGGAAAGGAAATCGACATTAATCGTGGTTACGGGAAATCTTCCGTCATAAATGCTTCTGTTACAATTATATATGGTAACAGGTAATCAAGGCAATTAATGCCATTAACAAGCCCGAATTAAGTAAGAAAACTGTATAATTATGTACTCCTATATAAATGTCTAGTCCTCATTTGTAATGGTATCCGATTTTTGTTGAATCAATTATTCTTTACTTTATTCATAAGGTTCCAACCGCAATTCTGGGAGAGATTATCAATCTGCTTTGAATTTTCTTTCCTTGTCAATTATTTTCATTATTTGTCTTATTCTTCAAATTATTGAGAAAGTGAAGTAAATTTTGGTTATCAGTAACCCAATTTCTTCTTGATATTGACTTTGACCGAGAAATCTATTTTTAGGATAAACAAATTGGTTCCGTTACCGGAAATCTGTTAATCTGTTCATTTTCCTAACATTTTTAACGACCAAATACGTCAACTGCTAACGAGAACAACCAGCTGAACCAACAAGGTGGAACTCCACCACATCACACACCCACGGGAACTCCTCAGCAATCCCGTGAAAGTTCACCTGAAAGGTCTGCTTCGCGCACTGATGGACAACATGGAGGTGACCAAACCGTTGAGTAGGATGCTCTGAAGCAGTTGATTCCAGAACATGTGAACGAAGAACTGCAGGCTTTTGTTAGAGGATTACCCAACGCAACACAAACTCCACCACCAGTTAATACAACAACTTTGGAGAATCCACGTTCGGCACTTGATAACTCTGAAAGTGGAGAAATACCCAATGAATCTCGCGATGGAGGGTCAGGTACACCAAAAGCTTGGATATAGATAAGTATTCACAACAACTCCGGAAGCTAAGTGCAGCGCCTTTGCCGATTCCCAAAAAGTTTAAAATGCCTGATATTTCCAAATATGACTGGACGTCCGGCCTACGGTATCACGTAACCGCGTTCACTACCTACGTGAAGGGTATTGATTTAACCAAATAGGAGTGTCACGACCCGGATTTCTCACCGTCAGGATCGTGATGGCGCCTAACTTTTCAAAATGCTAAGCAAGCCAACAGAATAAGATTTAATACGCTAACCACTATCCAAAATAGTAAATAACAATAATTAAACCAAAACAAAGTAAGGAAGTACGGAAATTCATAATAATCCAAAAACTAACACACGACTACCCAAAATCTGGTGTCACAATCCACGAACTTCTAAGAGTCACTATAAATACTGGTTTTAAGAAAATACATCTGTTCTCGAATTAAAAGAAAATAGGAAGACTAGGATAAATGGAAGGGGACTCCAGGGTCTGCGAACGCCGGCAGATCTACCTTGGGTCTCCTGATGGACTAAAGGCAGCAACCCAACTCGATCAACACGGTCCAGTACCGAGATCTGCACAGAAAGTGTAGAGTGCAGTATCAGTACAACCGACCCCATGTATTGATAAGTGCCGAGCCTAACCTCGGCGAAGTAGTGACGAGGCTAGGATACGACAATAACATGAACCTGTGCAGTTAAATCATATACGAGAAAATAACAACAAATGAAAATTTAGCAGGTAATAACCGGAAGGGGGAAAACATGCTGAGGAAAATATTAAATCCTGAAAATAGTACTGTAAAGAAATACAGTAAATATCATGCTTTGCACCAACGAAAGTAATGACATATCAAATAAGTGCGCGGCATCACCCTTCGTGCTTTTACTCTGGTCCTCACCATAAGAAATAATAGAAACGGCACGGCATCACCCTTCGTGCATTAACTCTCTCATAACATGCCACGGCATCACCCTTCGTGCATTATCACTCACCGAATATGGCACGGCATCACCCTTCGTGAATTATCACTCACTCATGAAACATTGCACGACATCACCCTTCGTGCTTTAGTACTCTCCCTCACCCAAACAACAGAACAATAACAACCCGGCAAGGGAATTATAAATCACAAGCTTCGTTCCAATATTTAACTTCACAACATCAATCTCAAATTGAGTCAATACTCAACCAATATCTAATTCCAGGAAAACAGGATAAGAATTGTTTAACATGAGGAATAACCAGTTTAAGCATGAACAATACGAGTAAGGAATACAACAGTCACAAGAATAAGACTACCTCGCATGCTATGACTCGACAACAACGTGGTACTCGTCTCCTCACCTATATGTCGTACTCAACAACCAAACACATAGAAGATAAGACAACAATACCTAATCCCTCAAGCTAAGGTTAGCCACAACACTTACCTCGATTCCACAGCCGAACTCAAGCCTCAATCACCGCTTTTCCTCTAGTTTCCACCTCCGAACCACTCGTATCTAGTCATAATTAACTTAATAACATCAATTATTGCTAAAGAAATTAATTCCAATACACAATTATAGGTTTCCTAACATTTTTTGCAAAAAGTCAAAAATCGACCTCGGGCCCGCTTGGTCAAAACTCGAGGTTCGGACCAAAACCCATTCACCCATTCACCCTCGAGCCCAAATATGTAATTAGTTTCGGAATCCGACCCCAGATCGAGGTCTAAATTCTCAAATTTGCAAAAATCCCCAATTCTTCCTAAAATCCTTAATTCTACCATGAAAGAACAAGATTTAGGGCTAGAAATCTATTGGGTGTTGATGGAAATTGAAAGAGATGAGTTAAAGAACACGAACCTATGATTTGGTGTTGAAATCCTTCTTCACAAAATCACCCTAGGTTGAGTTCTAATGGAAGAGATATGAATTTTTTTGAAGAATCCCGTCTTAGGTTCTGTTTTAAAATCATTGGATAGGTCTTCTTCGCATTCGCGAAGCTTTGGCCCTATTGGCCTTCGCGTTCGCGAGTAACACATCGCGTTTGCGAAGGCATATCCCCCCTAGTCTCCGCATTCGCGATCCAAGTGTCGCGTTCGCGATGAGTTAACTTCCCCTCCCCCAGGTCCCATGCTTCGCGTTCGCGGTAGACGGGTCGCGTTCGCGAAGGGTAAAGCCCCTGCTGCTCCGCGTTCGCGACCTGTCCTTTGCGTTCGCGAAGAAGAAATTTCCCTCTACCCCTCTTTACCTTTCGCGTTCGCGGGACTACCTACGCGAACACGAAGAAGGGCATATCAGAACAACTGTTGCAGCAAAAATACCAGATTTTCTAAGTGTAAAACATCCCGTAGCCTATCCGACATTCACCCGAGCCCTCGGGGCTCCACAACAAACATGCACACAAGTCTTAAAATATCATACGGACTTGCTCGCGCGATCAAACGCCAAAATAACACCTAGAACTACGAAATTAGCACCAAATTGCATGAAATTTTCAAGAAAGTTCAAAAGTTCTATTTTCTCAACCAAGGGTCCGAATCACATCAAACCAGTCCCGTTTCTCATCAAATTTCACAGATAAGGTATAAACATCATAATGGACCTATAACGAGCTCTGAAACCACAATACGGACCCGGTATCAACAAGATCAATTATTAACCAAATTCTCAAAACCTTTACAAATTCCAATTTAACAATTTTCATCAATAATTAATTTCTCGGTCTAGGGACCTCGGGATTCGATTCCGGGCATACACCCAAGTCCCATATTTTACTACGGACCCTCCGGGACCGTCAAAATACGGGTCCGAGTCCGTTTACTCAAAATGTTGATCGAAGTCAACTAAAATCAACTTTTAAAGGCAAAAATTATTATTTTCTCAAATTTCCACAAAAAGGTTTTTCAGAAACGCACCTGGACTGTGCACGCAAATCAAGGAGAAATAAAATGAGGTTTTTGAAGGCCTCGGAACCCCGAATTGGGTTCTAAAATACAAGATGACCTTTCGGGTCATCACATTCTCCACCTCTAAAACAACCGTTCGTCCTCGAACGGTCATAGAAAAGTACTTGAGCTAGGTAAAAGATGGGGATATCTATTCCGCATCTCGGACTCGGACTCCTAGGTAGCTGCCTCAACAGGCTAACCTCTCCACTGCACACGAACCGAAGGATAACTCTTCGATCTCAACCGACGAACCTGCCGGTCTAAGAATACGCTACCGGCTCCTCCTCGTAGTCAAGTCCTTGTA
>NW_017671966.1:62137-65118 GCF_001879085.1 Nicotiana attenuata | reverse complement strand
CGGGGCCAAATCAATGCAAAAGTCAATATCCCTATCGGGTGGCATCCCCGGCAGGTCTGCAGGAAATACCTCCGGAAACTCACGAACAACTGGTACGGAGTCCATGGAAGGAACCTCCGCACTGGAGTCACGAACATAAGCCAAATAAGCCAAATACCCCTTCTCGACCATACGCCGAGCCTTCATATGAGAAATAACCCTATTGGTAGATTGACCAGGAGTCCCTCTCTACTCCAATCGAGGCAACCCCGGCAAGGCTAAGGTCACGGTCTTGGCGTGACAGTCCAATATAGCATGATAAGGTGACAGCCAATCCATCCCCAAAATAACATCGAAGTCAACCATATCGAGAAGTAGGAGATCTACGCTGGTCTCAAGACCCCCAATAATAACCACACACGAGCCATAGACACGATCTACCACAATAGAATCACCCACCGGTGTGGACACATACACGGGAGCACTCAAAGAATCACGAGGCACAACCAAATATGAAGCAAAATAAGATGACACATAGGAGTATGTAGACCCTGGATCAAATAGAACTGAAGCATCTCTACTGCAAACTGAAACAGTACCTGTGATAACAGCATCGGATGACTCAGCCTCAGGCCTGGCTGGGAGAGCATAACATCGGGGCTGGGCCCCACCACTCTGAACTACATTCCTGGGACGGCCTCCTATTGGCTGGCCTCCACCTCTAGCGGCCTAACCTCGACCTCTAATACCTCGACCTCCACCTCTAGCTGCGCGGTCCGCGCCCATTAGCCTGCGCGGCCGCGCTACCTCTATGTGCAGTCCGCGTCCCCAGCTTCAGAAGTGAATGATCGAAGGCCAAGACCCCTACGCGGCCGCGCTGCATTTCTGCGCGATCCGCGCCAGCCCTGCAGGGTAATTTTTGTCCAGTTTTTCTAGCATAGTATAAATAGGATATTTTATTATTTCTAGGTCAAGTTTTAGATATCAGATAGCAGCAGCACTCGTGAGACTCTAGTTTTGGCCTATTTTGGGCAATTTCATCTTGCTTTATCGTGGATTCTTGTAGATTAACATTCTAGTTAATTAATATGTTGATTTTATCTACATTTTCTTCAATTTCTATTGCCATTATGGCTAGCTAAACCCATAGCTAGGGTTGTGGCTCAACCCTAGTGTGGGTAATTAATGGGTGTGATTGTTTAATGCTTGAATGATGTTGGGTGTTTGATATTTGGGTTAATTTTATGTTTTAACTAGGATTTGGTGGTTGCAAACACTAAGTCTAGCTTAGTGGGTCTTGAATCTTCTTGAGAAAGAGTGTTTATGACTCCAAAATTAACCCAACAAGGAATTGGGATGGACCCATGAGAATGGTAGTCCCAATTAACGGGTAAAACCTCGAGAGAGTAATTACCCAACTTGAAGCCTAAGTTGCTTGGCTTGTTACTCTACCCAATTGGTCTCGAGAGAGTCAATTGGGCAAAATCACTCTTTCTACCGAGAGGTGTGAGAGTGACTGCAATCGTGCAACGGTTATAGATTAAACCCCATATTCATCATTCTTGTATTAGGAATCTCTACCCGTTAGTTGACCACCTAGGTAAATGCCACGACCCTAGTGCCTTTCTCTATCTTGCATACAACCTTGACTTGATATCTTAGCATAATTTAGTTATAATTAGTAGTTGCTAAATTGTAGTTGATAATCATAAAAACCCAAAAATGATAGAAGATCAATTAGAAGCAAACACGCATTTCTAGGCTAAGCAAATATCCAACTCCCTTTCTAGCTCCCTGTGGAAATTGACCCCGATACCACTATTGGGTAAAAGTATTAGTGCCCACTCTTCCTAAGGTTGAGTCCGCTGCGCGATAATCACTTTTTGCCGCCGTTGTCGGGGAGCTTACGGTGTTGACTATTTGTGTAGCTAGTTTTGTGTTTTGCTTCTCTTTCCTTCTTTTTACTAACTTTATTTGTGTTGATCCGTCAGGTACACATGGCTCTAAACGGAAATGACCCTCTTGGCAATGCCTTGGCGGAGGAGGTTGAAGATGTTGAGCAAGATGAGTTTCTGGTACCTCAAGTACCACGGAGAGGTCGAAATGCCAATGCTAATGTACATGACAATAATCCTATTCCAGACCCTCCTCCGCCACCGCCAAGAGCGGTCCCAAGAGTTCTTCCTAATCAAGGGTACGCGAGTGCCATCGTTCCTCCTCGAATCCGGGTGGGGAACTTTCAAATCACAAATGTCATGTTGACCTTGCTCGAGCAAAGGGGATATTTTACGAGCGCCTCCGACCAAAATGCATACAAGCACTTGAAGGGGTTCGTAGATACTTGCTGGGGTAGCAAACAAACAAACGTGTCAGAGGATGCGTTGAGATTGAGGCTTTTCCCGTTTTCTCTTCGGGGCAAAGCGTTGGACTGGTTAGAAAGGTTACCAAATCATTCTATCACCACATGGGATGAATTGGTGGACAAATTTATTGCCAAGTTCTTTTCTCCAAGTCATATGGCGGCACTTCGAGACGAGATTCTAGCCTTTAAGCAAATGCCAACGGAGCCATTGCATGAGATCTGGGAGCGATATAGAACAATGGTGAAGGAATGCCCTAACAACGACATGACTGAGGCGATGATCCAACAAACTTTTTATCGGGGCATCAACACCACGAACCAGTGCATTGTCAACCAATTGGCCGGAGGGAACTTTATGAAACTTTCTTACCAAGAGGCATGTGAAGTACTTGATGAAATGGCCGACACCTCTTTGGCATGGCAAAGCCGAGCGAATGTGCCCCAAGGTGACCCCACTGTCATCCATTTGCACAAGGAATTGAACGATCATGGCCAAGCTATTGCCGAGCTAATAACAACTATGAATCAATTGGCGAAGGCGCAATTGCAACAAGTTGAAAACCCACGCCAAGTCAATGCAATAGAAGGTGTTTCTATGTTGAAAAGGAGGCAAAGAGGGCAACAACAACCTCAAGGTAAT
>NW_017671966.1:9669-61282 GCF_001879085.1 Nicotiana attenuata | reverse complement strand
GTTCATATTCATATGAGCCTAGGAAACTATCTTTGGATCTTGAAAATCGCAAAACTCCGCCAACCAAGCCATCAATTGAGGAGCCACCGGTGTTGGAGTTGAAACCACTTCCTCCACACCTCAGGTATGAATTCTTGGGCTCTAATTCTACTCTTCCAGTTATTCTTTCTTCTTGCCTTACTAACTTGCAGGTTGAGGCCACTGTGGAGGTGCTCCAAAAGCGAAAAAGGGCAATAGGATGGACTTTGGCGGACATCAGGGGAATAAGCCCCGCATTTTGCATGCATAAGATCATCTTGGAGGAGGATGCACGGCCATCTCTTGAACATCAAAGGAGACTCAACGAGGTGATGCAAGAAGTAGTAAAGAAAGAGGTTATCAAGTGGCTTGACGCCGGTGTAGTTTACCCGATCTCGGACAGTTCATGGACCTCTCCGGTCCAATGTGTGCCAAAGAAGGGTGGAATGACGGTAGTGACCAATGCCAACAATGAGTTGATTCCTACTCGGACAGTTACGGGTTGGAGAGTGTGTATGGACTATAGAAAGCTGAACAAGGTGACAAGAAAAGATCATTTCCCACTACCATTCTTGGACCAAATGCTTGATCGTCTTGCGGGCCGGGCCTTTTATTGTTTTCTAGATGGCTACTCGGGGTATAATCAAATTCTCATTTCCCCAGAGGATCAGGAGAAGACAACCTTTACATGTCCTTATGGCACGTTCGCGTTCTCGAGAATGCCATTCAGATTATGTAATGCCCCAGCGACCTTTCAAAGATGTATAATGGCAATCTTCACCGACATGGTGGAGGATATCTTGGAGGTATTCATGGACGACTTCAATGTGGTGGGAGATTCATTTGAAGAATGTTTGGTGAACTTGGATAGGGTTTTGGCAAGATGTGAAGAAACCAACCTTGTGCTCAACTGGGAGAAATGTCACTTTATGGTGCAAGAGGGAATTGTATTGGGTCACAAAATCTCAAGGCAAGGAATTGAAGTTGATAAGGCAAAAATAGAGGTTATCTCAAGACTCCCTCCCCCTACTTCTGTCAAAGGGGTGAGGAGTTTTCTTGGTCATGCCGGGTTCTACCGGCGATTCATTAAACATTTTTCAAAAATTGTGAACCCGCTTTGCAAGTTGTTAGAGAAGGATGTCAAGTTTATTTTTGATGAGAAGTGCATGGAGTCTTTTGAGCTACTGAAACACAAGTTGACAACAACCCCTATAATCACTGCACCTAATTGGGATTTGCCTTTTGAACTTATGTGCGATGCGAGTGATGTAGCGGTTGGGGCGGTGCTAGGCCAAAGAATCAACAAAATGTTCCATCCTGTGTATTATGCTAGCAAGACTATGAATGAGGCCCAGAGAAACTACACAGTGACAGAAAAGGAGCTATTGGCTATTGTGTTCGCGATGGAGAAATTTAGACCTTACCTTATGGGGGCAAAGGTGATCATACACACGGACCATGCAGCATTTCGGTTTTTGATGACTAAGAAGGATTCGAAAGCAAGATTGATGAGATGGGTGCTACTCCTTCAGGAATTTGATTTAGAGATTGTGGATAGAAAGGGAAGCGAGAATCAAGTTGCCGATCATTTGTCCTGATTAGAGGAAGATGGGAGACCAAGTGATGGTATTGAGATCAACGATAGGTTCCCTGACGAGCAGCTTCTTTCCGTTTCTATGTGTAAAATGCCATGGTTCGCGGACATCGCCAACTTCATTGTGACTGGTAACGTCCCGTGTGAGCTCTCTTCCGACCAAAAGAAGAAACTCAAGCGGGATAGTTTGGATTTCTATTGGGATGATCCGTATTTATTTAGAATTTGCACGGATGGAGTGATAAGGAGGTGTCTACCGGAAAGTGAACAAATGAGCATATTGGAGGCTTGTCACTCCTCTCCCTATGGTGGTCATCACGGGGGGGTGAGGACAGCCTCAAAAGTTTTGAGTTGTGGCTTCTATTGGCCCACGTTGTTCAAGGATGCTAGTGAATTGGTGAAGAGATGTGATGCATGTCAAAGAGCCGGCGGTATTTCCAAGAAGGATGAGATGCCCCTCAATACAATTCTTGAGGTGGATATTTTAGATGTTTGGGGCATTGATTTCATGGGTCCGTTCGTGAGCTCCTGTGGTAATACTTACATTCTCGTGGCGGTGGACTATGTTTCAAAATGGGTGGAAGCCGTGGCTCTTCCCAATGATGAAGCCCGAAGTGTCGTGGCATTTTTGAAAAAGAGTATCTTTACGAGATTTGGTACTCCTCGGGCCATTATTAGTGATGGGGGGGTCCCTATTTTTGCAACAAGGCTTTTGATTCATTGCTTGCTAAGTATGGAGTTAATCACAAAGTGACCACCCCCTATCATCCACAAGCTAGTGGACAAGTGGAAGTCTCAAATCGGTAGATAAAGAGTATTCTGTCCAAAACGGTGAATGCTAATAGGACCGATTGGTCGAAGAAACTGGATGATGCTCTTTGGGCTTATCAGACGGCTTACAAGACTCCAATCGGTATGTCTCTATATCGCTTGGTGTTTGGTAAATCTTGCCATCTTCCAGTGAAACTTGAACACAAGGCTATGTGGGCATTGAGGAAGTTGAACTTGGAATGGGATGTTGCAACAAATCTCCGAGTGGAGCAATTGAATGAGCTTGATGAGTTTAGATTTCATGCTTACTCCAGCTCGTCTTTGTACAAGGACAAGATGAAGTACCTCCATGACAAGTATGCTCGAGGGAAAGAATTCAAGGTGGGTGACATGGTTCTTCTATTCAACTCCTGGTTGAGGTTATTCTCGGGAAAGCTCAAGTCTAGGTGGAGTGGTCCATTTGAAGTTGTTGGGGTGACCCCATTTGGTGCTATTGATCTCAAGAACAAAAATGGTGAAGTTTTCCGAGTCAATGGGCATCGTGTGAAGCATTACTTGGGGAAGATTGATGACAGCCACGTGGTGGCGCTCCTTCATTTGAAATGATATTGTGGTAAAATGCGTCGTGCCGCGACGTTAAATCAGGCGCTTCTTGGGAGGCAACCCATGTCTTTTTCTTTCTTTTTATTATTCCGTTGTAGATTAGGATTTTTCAACTCATGGTTTGTGAGATGTTGCAGGGTTGATGTTGGACCAGTGCAGGGCAAAAGTAGCAAAAATCTTAAGGTCTCTGAAGTTTGCCTATGCGGCCGCGCACCAAAACAGTGCGGTCCGCGTAGGCTGGTGAAATGGAAGCTGAGTCTCTGAAGTTTTATGCGCGGACCGCGTGACATTTTTGTGCGGTCCGCGCGTGAGAAGCCCAAAATGCATACTCTCTGAAGTTTCCCACGCGGCCGCGTATCAAAACAGTGCGGCCGCGTGGGTTGTTCAGGCAATTAAGGGTGGTGGAAATCCAGCGCGGTCCGCGGCCATTTCTGCGCGGCCGCGCTGGTGGATCATGGTAATGGAACGAGGAGGAAAAGAAAAACAACCCGGGAGGGGTGGCTCCTCCCGAGGGGGAAAAGGAAAGTGGGTTGTTAAACTCACTCCCCAGACTGGGGAGAATATAAAAAGACCCGAAAGATAATACGGGAAGCTGATAGAGCTGCCTCCCACTCTTCGGGGAGTGAGTATGCCCCATCCCGGAGTATTACTTCTGAATCTGCTCCAACTCACATGTCTCTCTCGCTCCAATTGCATGACTCTCCCTCAGCTTCACCTACCTCCAAGGGACCAACTGATAAAAGCCTCAAGAAACCGGTGAATGTAGTTTTGGACTCGTCTGATGAGTCTGAAGATAGAAGTGAGGCACAATACTCCACCTCCCCTACAGCTTCATTATCTGGGGAGAGTGTAGGATATGGCGAGGGGGTGAGCCCCAAGTTGGTGGTGTTGAGAGAACAAGAAAACCGGAAGCATGGGCTGATAGATTTGTAAGTGAAATAGCCTTCGATAGATTTCGAGAGTGGTGGCCCAAAAGAAAATTGATTCCGGAGAGGCAATTTATTGACTCAGATCTTCTTCCTCTAAACCCACATGTGCAAGCACAATTCCGTACTAGAGAGGGTTGGGGGTTCTTCAAGGAACGTTGCATAGTCGCAAATGAACATATGGTGAAAGAATTTTACTGCAATGTTTATCATGTAGTGAAAGACTCCAAGGCGACACAAGTGAGGGACAAAGTGGTGATGTTTGATGGAAGTCTCTGAATGAGTTTTTGGGGTTCAACGAAGAGGACGAAACCCAATACTTAGAAAAGCTGGCAATGAAAGAAGAGGTTCGCCCGTGGTTGGCCCAGCACTTGGCAGCCCCGGGCACTGTCCCAGTTTGGTTGAAAGCAGGGGAGAAGATTCTGAGAAACACGTTCAGTTTTGAAGCAAAGGGTTGGTTGACCTTCGTGTGTAGTAGGCTTGACCCCTCCACTCATGATCACACAGTTCCTATTCCTCGTGCAGTGTTAGTGGCTTCTATTATGGCTGGTTTTCCTCTGAATGTGGGCAACATCATGTCAAGGGTGATTTCTACGGTCGGGCAGGAGACCAACACAAACTACCCCTTCCCGAACACTCTTTCCCTGTACTTTAGAGAATTGAAGGTGAAGAAGAAGAGGTTTGATGTCTAGGTAGATCCAGTGGCCCCCTACTCATGGTACAGTCAGTTGGGTCCCGACAACCCAAAGAGGTCCAAAAAGCCTCAGGCATCCACTTCCACCGCACCTGGCCAGTCTGAGGAGCCAGCGGTTATTGAGCAGTCCACTGAGCCTTCCACCATCCCTGCTACCAGTGAGACATTGCCTCAGGGCCCTTCTACTATTGCTGGTCCATCTACTGCAGCAGACCCGGATGTCCCTTCATCGAAGACTCACCGGTTCACTGCCCACCAGCTTGCTCAGTCTCTAGCCAGTTTGAACAACTGGATGTCAGCTGCGACATCCAAGTTGTCAAACTTGGCCACTGTAGTTCAGGCACAGTCAGCCCCTTCCACAGTTGAGATCCCTCCTTCTATTGAGGAGACACTGAAGAAGATCCTGGCCAACCAGGAAAAGATGATGGAGACACAGAATGCCTTGGCTAAGGCAGTTGGGGCACACAGCACAGCATTGGGTAAACTAGCTAGGGAGCACAGGAAATTGAGGAAGCAAAAGGCTTCCAAGGAGTCAGTGACGAAGTTGAGGGAGGATGTAGATAAGCTCTTGGCGGATCAGATGCCACTTGACTTACTCTTCGGGGAGCCAGCTGTAGATCCAGCAGCAGTTCAGCCACAGCAGGAGGAGACTCCCAGGCCTAGGAAGAAGAGGAAACTCCCTAGCACTGAGGGAGTTGTGATAGAGGTGGCCCAGGTTCAGGAGGGTACATCCAGTGTTCCAACGGTGGTTCAGCCTGTCCTTGATCCAGCTCATGTCCCAGCAGCAGAGCAGCAGCAGGTCGGAGACCAGTCTGAGGTCCCGGCTACTACAGAGGATCCAGGGACGATAGGAGACCCCACGCATGTGGACTAGGCTTGAGGGGCCTTTCTACATCCTTTTACTCTGTTTTTGAGCTTATTTTGGTAGTTGGCATTGGGGACAATGCCAGCTTTTATTCGTGGGGGTGCGCCCTACCATTTTGATTCTGATACACTGGATGACTGTATATATTTATTTCATTTCTAGTCTATGTTTTGGATTGTCTTTGATTTTTAAATAGTTGGCCTGTATATAACTTTTAACTTTGGCTACTTTTAGACTCTTATGTATATATTCATCCCGTTGTATATTCTACTCCCCATTGTACATATTCATTTGGTTTTTCTATTTTCGTTCAAATTTTTCGTTTTCAGCCTAGTAGTGAGGCTCGTAGCCTTTTGTTTTGGTTTTAGTGTTTTCAATAAGCCCTTGGTTTTCTTAATGCCACGGTTCTTTCCAAGAGTAGTGTGTTGTGCGAACCGGGTGGCTCTTCCCAATGATAGATGGCGTGACAACCTTCTTAAGGGTTTGAGTCCGTTTTTGATTTTTCTTCTTTTGATTTTCAATATTTTGTAGTTAAGAGGACCTCAGGCAAGCTTCACTTGGGCCTAACACATTTGCCTTTGATCCCATGGTCAAAGACATAATGTTGTGTTTAGGGTGGTGAAAATTGTGGCCTTGAGACTCTTGTGTTGACCAAACAATCATCATATGGTCGTGTGGGGCCATTGTGCGCTTGAATTGGAACTAAGGTCGTTGTGGGCTCTCAACTCGATGTCTTTAGCAATCCTTGAGTGTGTGTGGTGAGAATTCGAATTGTGAGTCTAAGCTCCAAGCCGATGGTCTAGAACTTGCCCTGAATGTTTGTTGAGGCGAAATCATAGGTGAAACTTGACTTAAGAAGTGAATATAGGCCCTCCTTGATCCGAACTTCCAAATTTGAACAATTTCCATGACCTACCAATGAAATGATCCCTAGTTCAACCCTTTTGAGCCTTAAACTTTCTTCTTTCATGAACCAAAGCTACAAGCCTATACCCGTTCTCAATGAGACCCTCTCTTGGCACCCAAATCTTCCCTTGAGTAATGGCAAATATCTAAGTTTGGGGGGAGAGACAAGAAAGGCATCAATGTGGTAAAGAGGCACAAAAGCAAAAGAAAAGGGAGGCAATGAAAAAGAGAAAAAGACAAAAAGAAATACAAAAGTGAATAAGAACAAAAAATAAAAAAGGGGATTCAAAGAAAACATAAGTGAAAAAAAAAAGGTTGTGTAAAAGTAGAAAAAGGAGAAAGGTTTGAATTGCAAAAGAAAGAGTGACAAATGTGTCTCTTTAACCCCTTGAAAGAAGTGAAATACTCAAATGAGTCAAAAAGTATGCCAAAATGAATCAAAAGAAGTGCTGAAGGGAAGATTGAACCTAAATGAACAAAAACATATCCTACCTTTACCCAAAAGCCTTCACAATGACTCCTCAAAAGCCCTATATGATCTTGAGTTGAGGGAAGCTTACATTAGTGGATACTTACATAAGGGGCAAGCATATGGTACCTAAAGCTGGACTTATGACCTTCTTTGTGAGAGAAATGAGTGAAAAATCCATCAACCTCGGGTTGTGTGTCATTACTCTAAAAGGTGAGGTTCGCTTAGGGAGAGTTGAGGATGTGTGAGTTTGGGTTCCACAATGACCAAGGTATTTGAGAAAAGCGCCTTGATGAAATGAGTCAACCCTTGATGCTCTTGTGTCACATTTGATCCATAGTTCTTAAAAGTTTAAAAATGTGTTAATGATGCATTCGTATTGAGGGCAATTGTTAGTCCCAATTGATGCGTGATGAGGCTTCCTTAGGATAGGCTGGAATTACTTGGATGTTTCCTTTTGAGGGGTGGGTCTTATTTCATTTGCTTGAGGACAAGCAAAGGTTTAAGTTTGGGGGAGTTTATAACTGCGATTTTAACATGTTTTATGCCCATACATGCCTATGCTTTATGTATGAATTGTCATAAAATAGACCCAGGATGCTTACAAAGTGCGCTTGATTGCAGGTTTGAGCGACAAGATGACAAAAGTCAAAAATCGGCTCGAAACGGAGTGAAACCTGCTCAAGTGTCAAAAATCATTGAAGTGGGGACAAGAGGACCTAGCGCGGACCGCACTGATTTGCTGCGCGGCCGCGCTAGGAGATTCAGAGAGTATACATTTCAAGGGTTTCCATGCGCGGTCCGCGCTCCTTTCTGCGCGGCCAGCGTTTGTGCCCACGCGGTCGCGCTTCATTGTTGCGCGGTCCGTGCCCATTAGCCTGCGCGGCCGCGCTACCTCCTTGCGCGGTCCGCGTCCCCAACTTCAGAAGTGGGTGATCAAAGTCCAAGACTCCTACGCGGCCGCGCTGCATTTCTGCGCGGTCCGCGCCAGCCCCGCAGGGGTATTTTTGTCCAGTTTTTCTAGCCTAGTATAAATAGAATATTTTATTATTTCTAGGGGAAGAATTAGATATCAGATAGCAGCAGCACTCGTGAGACTCAAGTTTTAGCCTATTTTGGGCATTTTCATCTTGTTTTATCGTGGATTCTTGTAGATTAACATTCTAGTTAATTAATATGTTGTTTTTGTCTACTACTTCTTTAATTTCTGTTGCTATTATGTCTAGCTAAACCCTAGTGTGGGTAATTAATGGGTGTGATTGTTTAATGCTTGAATGATGTTGGGTGTTTGCTATTTGGGTTAATTTTATGATTTAACTAGGATTTGGTGGTTGCAAACACTAAGTCTAGCTTAGTGGGTCTTAACTCTTCTTGAGAAAGAGTGTCTATGACTCCAAAATTAACCCAACAAAGAATTGGGATGGACCCATGAGAATGGTAGTCCCAATTAACGGGTTAAACCTCGAGAGAGTAATTACCCAACTTGAACCCTAAGTTGCTTGGGCTTGTTGGCCTACCCAATTGGTCTCGAGAGAGTCAATTGGGCAAAATCACTCTTTCTACCGAGAGGTGTGAGAGTGAGTGCAATCGTGCAACGGTTATAGCATAAACCCCATAATCATCATTCTTGTATTAGGAATCTCTACCCGTTAGTTGACCATCTAGGTAAATGCCACGACCCTAGTGTCTTTCTCTATCTTGCATACAACCTAGAATTACTATCTTAGCATAATTTGGTTATAATTAGTAGTTGATAATCATAAAAACCCAAAAATGATAGAAGATCAATTAGAAGCAAACACGCATTTCTAGACTAAGCAAATATCCAACTCCCTTTCTAGCTCCCTGTGGAAATTGACCCCGATACCACTATTGGGTAAAAGTATTAGCGCCCACTCTTCCTAAGGTTGAGTCCGCTGCGGATCACTTTTTGGCGCCGTTGCCGGGGAGCTTACGGTGTTGACTATTTGTGTAGCTAGTTTTGTGTTTTGCTTCTCTTTCCTTCTTTTTACTAACTTTATTTGTGTTGATCCAACAGGTACACATGGATCTAAACGGAAATGACCCTCTTGGAAATGCCTTGGCGGGGGAGGAGGTTGAAGATGTTGAGCAAGATGAGCTTCCGGTACCTCAAGTACCACGGAGAGGTAGAAATGCCAATGTTAATGCAAATGATAACAATCCTATTCCAGACCCTCCTCCGCCACCGCCAAGAGCGGTCCCAAGAGTTCTTCCTAATCAAGGGTACGCGAGTGCCATCGTTCCTCCCCGAATCCGGGTGGGGAACTTTCAAATCACAAATGTCATGTTGACCTTGCTCGAGCAAAGGGGATATTTTACGGGCGCCTCCGACCAAAATGCATACAAGCACTTGAAGGGGTTCGTAGATACTTGCTGGGGCAGCAAACAAACAAACGTGTCAGAGGATGCGTTGAGATTGAGGCTTTTCCCGTTTTCTCTTCGGGGCAAAGCGTTGGACTGGTTAGAAAGGTTACCAAATCATTCAATCACCACATGGGATGAATTGGCAGACAAATTTATTGCCAAGTTCTTTTCTCCAAGTCATATGGCGGCTCTTCGGGACGAGATTCTAGCCTTCAAGCAAATGCCAACGGAACCATTGCATGAGATCTGGGAGCGATATAGAACAATGGTAAAGGAGTGCCCTAACAACGACATGACTGAGGCGATGATCCAGCAAACTTTCTATAGGGGCATCAACACCACGAATCAGTGTATTGTGAACCAATTGGCCGGTGGGAACTTTATGAAACTTTCTTACCAAGAGGCATGTGACATACTTGATGAAATGGCTGACACCTCTTCGGCATGGCAAAGCCGAGCGAATGTACCCCAAGGTGACCCCACGGTCATCCATTTGCACAAGGAGTTGAGTGACCATGGCCAAGCTATTGCCGAACTTACAACAACAATGAATCAGTTGGCAAAGGCGCAATTGCAAAAAGTACAAAACCCGCACCAACTCAATGCAATGGAGAATGTNAATGTGATGACCCAAAAGGTCATCACTTGCTTTTAAATTAAATTCTGTATTTTTGAGCCCTTAATAACCTCTTTTGTCTTTACCTCGATTTGCGTGCGCAGTCCGGGCGTGTAGCCGGAAAGCTGTTATGTGAAAAATCTGTGAAATAGTGAAATTTTGACTTAAAAATTCATTTAAGTTGACGTCGGTGAACATTTTTGGTAAACGGACTCGGACCCGGGATTTGACGGTCCTGGAGGGTCCGTAGGAAAATAAGGGACTTGGGCGTAGGCCCGGAATCGAATTCTCAGGTCCCAAGCCCGAGAAATGAATTTTTAAAGAAAATTGTTTTCTGAAATTGTTTAAAGGATTTTGAAATGAAATTTGATTAGAACATGTTGGTATCGGGCCCGTATTTTGGTTCCGGCGCCCGGTACAGGTCTTATATATGATTTAAGATGATTCTGTGAAATTTGGTGAAAAACGGATGTCATTTGACGTGATTCGGACTTAAAATGGAAAATTTGATGCTTTATGAAGTTTGAGAAAAATTCTTTGATTTTGAGGTTTAATTCGTTGTTTGAGAGGTTATTTTGGCGATTTGATCGCACGGATACGTTTGTATGATGTTATTGAGTTAGTACGTGTGTTTGGTTTTGAGCCCCGAGGGCTCGGGTGAGTTTTGGGTAGGTTCTGGGGTGTTTAGACTTAGGAAAAACACTGCTGTTGCACCAGTTCTGGTGTAACCGCACCTATAGTCCTTTGGCCGAAGATGCGGACACGCAGGTGCGCACAGTGGGTCGCAGATGCGGTCTAGCTTCGCAGATGCGAACATTTTTCCGCAGATGCGGTTCCGCAGGAGCGGGCCTTTTCTCGCAGGTGCGGCCCCAGTGGGGCCTAGCTATTTCCGCACATGCGGTGGCACAGATGCGACCCCTGAGCTGCAGATGCGGA
Organism: Nicotiana attenuata; assembly: GCF_001879085.1. Taxonomy (NCBI): domain Eukaryota; kingdom Viridiplantae; phylum Streptophyta; class Magnoliopsida; order Solanales; family Solanaceae; genus Nicotiana; species Nicotiana attenuata. The sequence continues at coordinate 50,499 of NW_017671966.1, read as the reverse complement.
AGTCGGGCAGTGAGTCTTTTTAAAAAACATAACTTCAGCGATTTTCTTTCAAACTTTCACAAAAATTAGAAGAACTAGGGCGATTTCCTCAAGAGATTTTCTTCCCAAATCACAAGCAAGCGCTCACTAACTGATTTCTTTCAATTATCTAATGTATTTCATCAACTTTTTTCAATAATCTTAGGGTATTAATGGTAGAAAATTGGGGAATTGGGTAGAGTTAGGGCTTTTTGATTATTTGGGAATTTGACCTCGTTTTGGGGTCGGATTTCAAAACAAATTACATATTTGGGCTCGTGGGTGAATGGGTGATCGGGTTTTGGTTCGAACCTCGTGTTTTGACCAAGCGGGCCCGGGGTCAATTTTTGGGTTTTTGGGAAGAATGATTAAAAAGCTATAATTGAGCATTGGAATTGGACTGTTTAGTATTTATTGATGTTATTAAGTCGATTATGTATAGATACGATTGTGTTGGAGCCAAATTCGAAAGGAAAGGCGGTAGTTGAGGATTGAGTTGGCCGTGGAAGTTTGAGGTAAGTGTCTGGTCTAACCTTAGCTTGAGGGATTAGGAGTTGTGTCCTATTTGCTAATTGCTTCTTGTTGAGTACGACGTATAGGCATGGTGACGAGTATCTATACGTTGGTGTCGAGCATGACCGTGAGTCTTGAATTGATAGATGTTGTGTTCTTAAATATTACTACGGATGCTTTAATTGATGATTCTCGATATTGAGCAAAGATTTAGTTTATTTTGTGAATTTTATTTATGATTGAGTGTTGGTACTAATTGAGCTAAGTAGGAGTTGAGTTAGGATTGGTTATAGCTGATTCTCCCTTGCCGGGATGTTTGTCTTGATATTGTTGCTCCCTTGCCGGGAAGTTATTACATTGCTTTTGTTCCCTTGACAGGAAGTCGTTATATTGCTTTTGATCCCCTGCCAGGATCCCCTGTGATTTTGTGTTGGCTTGTAAATGGGAAATGAAATGGGATCGGGTGGTACGCCTACCACGAGATATGAGAAATGGGATCGGGTTGATGTGAACCGAAAGTGTAAATTGCCTTTGTTTTCCTTATCCTTGATAGAAGTTGAGTTTTTTTGGTTTCTTAATAATTCTCTTGAGATTCTGTTTTATCTGTTATTCCCCGAAGCATGTTTCCCCTTCCCAGCTTTAAATTGCTTGTTCTAGTTTATTTTCTGCTGTATATATATAACTACACAGGTTTATCTGGAGTCTGGTCCTAGCCTCGTCACTACCTCGTCGGGGTTAGGCCAGGCACTTACCCGCACATGGGGTCAGTTGTGCTGATGCTACACTCTGCACTCTGTGCAGATACCGGAGCAGTACTAGGCCAGCAGCAGTAGCTTGGGAGCCAGCCTTCAGTCCAGAGATCCCGAGGTAGTCCTGCAGGCGTCCGTAGGCCCGACGTCTCTTCTATCTACTATTATGTTCTGTTATCATTTGTATCCGAGACAGACTGAGTTTCTTTCTTTCAGACATTTGTATATTGTAATCATAGACAGTCCGTGAATTTTGTGACACCGGTTTCTGGGTAGAGGCATATGTTGGCTATTCGTATCGGTTTTGGTATTATATTTATCTAAGTCTTCTGCTTAATTTCATCTTTCGCTATTGTTTAAATGTTGATCACCTATTATTACAAGTTATTAAAAGCATTAAAAATGAAAGAGTTAGGATTTATGTATTTCGTGGCTTGCTTAGCTTCTTCGAGTAGGCGCTATCACGACTTCCGAGGGTGGGAAATCCGGGTCGTGACAAGTTGGTATCAGAGCTCTAGGTTACATGGGTCTCACAATTCACGGACAAGCTTAGTAGAGTCTGAGGGATCGGTTCGGAGACGTCTGTATTTATCCCCTAGAGGTTGCCGAGTTAGGAAAACTTCACATTTGTTCTTTCTTATCGTGCGGTTTGGTTTCTCAATACTAATTGAATTTCTACTCTGTTCTTTCGCAGATGGCGAGAACACGCGCTTCCTCATCTACCGATCAGCAGCCCGAGCCCCCAGCAGCAGCTCCCACGAGGGGCAGAGGGCGAGGTCGAGGTCGTGCTAGAGGCCGAGGCAGGGGCAGAGCTCAGCCCAGGGCAGCAGCACCCATAGCGGAGCCTCAGGTTGATTTGATGACGAGATTTCGGACCCAGCAGTTCCGGTGGGCCCAGCTCAGGTCCCAGAGGGGTTTATTGCCACCCCAGTTCTTTAGGATGCTCTGGTCCGTCTAGTGGGCCTTATGGAGAGCATTACCAGGGCAGGTTTACTTCCTGTAGCACCATCCGTCTCTCAGGCTGGAGGAGGAGCCCAGACTCCTGCTACTCGCACTCCGGAGCAGGTAGCTCCCTAGTTTCACACTCCAGCAGCTCAGCCAGTTGGAGCAGTTCAGCCGGGTGTGGTAGCTCAGACCGGCGATGGTGCAGCTATGTCTGTCGATGTTTTGTGGAGATTGGACAGGTTCACCAAGCTCTTCACTACTACTTTCAGCGGTGCATCTACTGAGGATCCCCAAGATTATCTAGACAGCTGTCATGAGGTTCTTCGGAACATGGGGATAGTTGAGACCAACGGGGTCGATTTTGCCACATTTCGCTTGTCTGGATCCGCCAAGACTTGGTGGAGGGATTATTNCTATGGTTCAGGCACTAGTGTTCCACAGCCGCCCAGCCAGCTAGAGGTGGGGGCAGAGGTGCTAGAGGTGGAGGTAGAGGTGCTAGAGGTGGAGCTCAGACCGCTAGAGGTGGAGGCCAGCCAGCTACATGCCGTCCCAGAGAGGTAGATCAGAGTGGTGGGGCCCAGCCCCGATGTTATGCTCTCCCACCCAGGCCCGAGGCTGAGGCTTCCGATGAAGTTATTACAGGTACCATTCTGGTTTGTGATAGAGATGCTTCAGTGTTATTTGACCCAGGGTCTACATACTCGTATGTGTCATCTTATTTTGCACCGTACCTGGTCATGCCTAGTGATCCCTCGAGTGTTCCTGTTTATGTGTCTACACCGGTGGGTGATTCTACTGTAGTAGATCGAGTCCATCGTTCTTGTAATGTGGTGATTGGAGGTCTTGAGACTCGTGTAGATTTGTTGCCTCTAGACATGGTTGATTTCGATGTTATATTGGGGATGGACTGTAATCACCTTACCACGCTATCTTGGATTGTCATGCCAAGACTATGACCTTAGCCTTGCCGGATTTGCCTCGTTTAGAGTGGAGAGGGACTCCTGGTTATTCTACCCGTAGTGCCATTTCTTATGTGAAGGCTCGGCGTATGGTCGAGAAGGGGTGTTTGGCCTATTTGGCTTATGTTCGCGACTCTAGTGCTGAGGTCCCTCCTATTGATTCTGTGCCCATTGTTCGGGAGTTTCCTGAGGTATTTCCTTCAGACCTGCCAGGTATGCCACCCGACAGGGATATTGACTTTTGCATTGATCTGGTTCCGGGAACTCAGCCCATTTCTATCCCGCCGTATCGCATGGCCCTGCCTGAGTTGAAAGAGTTAAAGGACCAATTGCAAGACTTTCTTAAGAAGGGTTTCATTAGACCCAGTGTTTCTCCTTGGGGTGCGCCGGTGTTGTTTGTTAAGAAGAAGGGTGGATCAATGAGAATGTGTATTGATTACCGGCAATTGAACAAGGCTACAATCAAGAATAAGTATTTGCTGCCGAGGATTGATGATTTGTTCGATCAGCTTCAGGGTGCCAGGGTATTTTCAAAGATTGACTTGAGATCTGGCTATCATCAGTTGAGGATTAGGGCATCCGATGTTCCTAAGATAGCTTTCCGTACTCGGTACGGGCATTATGAGTTCTTGGTTATGTCATTCGGCTTGACTAATGCCCCAGCAACTTTCATGGATTTGATGAACCGAGTGTTCAGGCCTTATTTGGATTCGTTCGTGATAGTCTTCATTGATGATATATTGATATATTCTCGCAGCCAGGAGGAGCACGAGCAGCACCTTAGAGTGGTTCTTCAGACTCTGAGGGATAGTCAGTTATATGCTAAGTTCTCGAAGTGTGAGTTCTGGTTGAGTTCAGTTGCATTTCTAGGTCATGATGTATCAGCAGAGGGTATTCAAGTTGATCCAAAGAAGATTGAGGCAGTCAAGAACTGGACTAGACCAGCATCAGCTACAGAGATTCGGCGTTTCTTGGGATTGGCAGGCTACTATCGTCGGTTCGTGGAGGGGTATTCATCTATTGCAGCCCCGATGACCAGGTTGACCCAGAAGGGTGCCCAGTTCAGATAGTCGGATGAGTGTGAGGCGAGCTTTCAGAAGCTCAAGACAGCTTTGACTACGGCACCAGTGTTGGTTTTGCCCACAGGTTCAGGGCCTTATACAGTTTATTGTGATGCATCTCGTGTTGGGCTCGGAGCAGTGTTGATGCAGGATGGCAAGGTCATTGCCTATGCTTCGTGACAGTTGAAGATCCATGAGAAGAACTATCCGGTTCATGATTTGGAGTTAGCAACCATTGTTCACGTATTGAAGATTTGGAGGCATTATCTGTATGGCGTGGCATGTGAGGTATTCACGTATCACAAGAGTCTTCAGTATTTGTTCAAGCAAAAAGAGTTGAATTTGAGGCAGATGAGGTGGTTGGAGTTGTTGAAAGATTATGATATCACCATCTTATATCATCCGGGGAAGGCCAATGTGGTGGCCGATGCCCTGAGTAGGAAGTCAGCCAGCATGGGTAGTTTAGCTTATATTTCGGTCAGTGAGAGACCGCTTGCTTTGGATGTTCAGGCTTTGGCCAATCAGTTCGTGAGGTTGGATGTTTCTGAGCCCAGCGGTGTGTTAGCTTGCACAGTCGCTTGTTCTTCATTATTGGAGCGTATCCGGAATCGGCAGTTTGATGATCTCCATTTGTGTGTCCTTAGAGACACGGTGCAGCACGGAGGTGCCAAGCAGGTTACCATAGGTGATGATGGAGTTTTGAGATTGCAGGGCCGAGCATCAGAGGCCCGGTGGTTCATTTCAGAGGATTGAGCTTCCCGAGTGGAAGTGGGAGCGGATCACTATGGACTTCGTTACTGGACTCCCGCAGACTCGGAAGAAGTTCGACGCAGTATGAGTCATTGTTGATAGGCTGACCAAGTCAGCACATTTCATTCATGTGGCGGTCTCCTATTCTTCTGAGAGGTTAGCTGAGATCTACATCCGGGAGATTGTTCGCCTTCATGGAGTGCCCGTGTCTATCATTTAGAACAGAGGTACGCAGTTTACCTCGCGTTTCTGGAGAGCAGTTCAGCGAGAGTTGGGCACACGAGTTGAGTTGAGTGCAGCTTTTCATTCCCAGACGGACGCGCAGTCCGAGAGGACTATTCAGATTTTGGAGGATATACTCCGAGCTTGTGTCATTGACTTTGGAGGCTCGTGGGATCAGTTTTTGCCTTTAGCAAAGTTTGCCTACAACAACAGCTACCAGTCGAGTATCCAGATGGCTCCTTATGAGGCCTTATATGGTAGGCGGTGTCGGTCTCCGGTTGGATGGTTTGAGCCGGGGGAGACTCGATTGTTGGGTACGGATCTGGTTCAGGATGCCTTGGACAAGGTCAGGATCATCCAGGATAGGCTTCGTTCAGCTCAGTCCAGGCAAAAGAGTTATGCCGACCGCAAGGTTCGAGATTTGGCTTTCATGGTCGGTGAGCGGGTATTGCTTCGAGTGTCGCCTATGAAGGGCGTGATGAGATTTGGGAAGAAGGGCAAGCTTAGCCCTAGGTTTATTGGTCCGTTTAAGATTCTTGATCGAGTAGGAGAGGTAGCTTATAGACTTGCATTGCCGCCGAGCTTACCAGCCGTGCATCCAGTGCTTCATGTGTCCATGCTTCGAAAGTATTACGGCGATCCATCCCACGTGCTAGATTTCAGCACTGTCCAGTTGGACAAGGACTTGTCTTATGAGGAGGAGTCGGTAGCCATTCTAGACCGGCAGATTCGTCAGTTGAGGTCGAAGAGTTTTCCTTCTGTTCGTGTTCAGTGGAGAGGTCAGCCTCCTGAGGCCTTGACCCGGGAGTCCGAGTCCGATATGCGGAGCCGTTATCCCCATCTTTTCCCCGACTCAGGTACTTCCTTCTTCTGTCCGTTCAAGGACGAACGGTTGTTTTAGAGGTGGAGAATGTGATGACCCAAAAGGTCATCACTTGCTATTAAATTAAATTCTCTGTTTCCGAGGCCTTAAAAACCTCTTTTATGTTCACCTCGATTTGCGTGCGCATTCCGGGCGTGTAGCCAGAAAGCTGTTATGTGAAAAATCTCTGAAATATTGAAATTTTGACTTAAAAATGCATTTAAGTTGACTTCGGTCAACATTTTTGGTAAACGGACCCGGACCCATGATTTTACGGTCCTGGAGGGTCCGTAGGAAAATAAGGGACTTGGGCGTATGCCCGGAATCGAATTCCGAGGTCCCAAGCCCGAGAAATGAATTTTTAAAGAAAATTGTTTTCTGAAATTGTTTAAAGGATTTTGAAATGAAATTTGATTAGAAAATATTGGTATCGGGCCCGTATTTTGGTTCCGGCGCCCGGTACAGGTCTTATATATGATTTAAGATGATTCTGTGAAATTTGGTGAAAAACGGATGTCATTTGACGTGATTCGGACTTAAAATGGAAAATTTGATGCTTTATGAAGTTTGAGAAAAATTCTTTGATTTTGAGGTTTAATTCGTTGTTTGAGAGGTTATTTTGGCGATTTGATCGCACGGATAAGTTTGTATGATGTTAATGAGTTAGTACGTGTGTTTGGTTTCAAGCCCCGAGGGCTCGGGTGAGTTTCGGGTAGGTTCCGGGGTGTTTAGACTTAGGAAAAACACTGCTGTTGCACCAGTTCTGGTGTAACCGCACCTGCGGTCCTTTGGCCGCAGATGCGGACACGCAGGTGCGCACAGTAGGTCGCAGATGCGGTCTTGCTTCGCAGATGCGGATATTTTTCCGCAGATGCGGTTCTGTAGGAGCGGGCCATTTCTCGCAGGTACGGCCCCAGTGGGGCCTAATCATCTCCGCAGAAACGGCAATTTTTCCGCACATGCAGTGGCGCAGATGCGACCCCTGAGCCGCAGATGCAGAAGTCGTGCAGTGAGTCTTTTTAAAAAAGATAACTTCAGCGATTTTCTTTCAAACTTTCACAAAAATTAGAAGAACTGGGGCGATTTCCTCAAGAAATTTTCTTCCCAAATCACAAGTAAGCACTCACTAACTGATTTCTTTCAATTATCTAATGTATTTCATCAACTTTTATCAATAATCTTAGGGTTTTAATGGTAGAAAAATGGGGAATTGGGTAGAGTTAGGGCTTTTTGATTATTTGGGAATTTGACCTCGTTTTGGGGTCGGATTTCAAAACATATTACATATTTGGGCTCGTGGGTGAATGGGTGATCGGGTTTTGGTCCGAACCTCGTGTTTTGACCAAGCGGGCACGGGGTCAATTTTTGGGTTTTTGGGAAGAATGATTAAAAAGCTATAATTGAGCATTGGAATTGGAATTTTTAGCATTTATTGATGTTATTAAGTCGATTATGAATAGATACGATTGTGTTAGAGCCAAATTCGAAAGGGAAGGCGGTATTTGAGGATTGAGTTGGCCGTTGAAGTTTGAGGTAAGTGTCCGGTCTAACCTTAGCTTGAGGGATTAGGAGTTGTATCCTATTTGCTAATTGCTTCTTGTTGAGTACGACATATAGGCATGGTGACGAGTATCTATACGTTGGTATCGAGCATGACCGTGAGTCTTGAATTCATAGATGTTGTGTTCTTAAATATTACTACGGATGCTTTAATTGATGATTCTCGATATTGAGCAAAGATTTAGTCTATTTTGTGAATTTTATTTATGATTGAGTGTTGGTACTAATTGAGCTGAGTAGGAGTTGAGTTAGGATTGGTTATAGCTAATTCTCCCTTGCCGGTATGCTTGTCCTTATATTGTTGCTCCCTTGCCGGGAAGTTATTACATTGCTTTTGTTTCCTTGCCGGGAAGTCGTTATATTGCTTTTGATCCCCTGCCGGAATCCCCTGTGATTTTGTGTTGGCTTGTAAATGGGATCGGGTGGTACGCCTACCACGAGATATGATGAAATGGGATCGGGTGGTACGCCTACCACGAGATATGATGAAATGGGATCGGGTGGTACGCCTACCACGAGATATAATGAAATGGGATCGGGTGGTACGCCTACCACGAGATATGAGAAGTGGGATCGGGTTGCACGCTTGCAACGAGATGTGAACCGAAAGTGTAAATGGCCTTTGTTTTCCTTATCCTTGATAGAAGTTGAATTTTTCTGGTTTCTTGATAATTCTCTTGAGATTCTGTTTTATCTGTTATTCCCCGAAGCATGTTTCCCCTTCCCAGCTTTAAATTGTTTGTTCTAGTTTATTTTTCGATGTATATATATATAAATGTACAGGTTTATCTAGAGTCTGGTCCTAGCCTCGTCACTACCTCGCCGGGGTTAGGCCAGACACTTACCAGCACATGGGGTCGGTTGTGCTGATGCTACACTCTGCACTCTGTGCAGATACCGGAGCAGTACTGGGTCAGCAGCAGTAGCCTGGGAGCCAGCCTTCAGTCTAGAGATCCGAGGTAGTCCTGCAGGCGTCCGCAGGCCCGGCATCTCTTCTATTTACTACTATGTTCTGTTATCATTTGTATCCGAGACAGACTGAGTTTCTTTCTTTCCGACATTTGTATGTTGTAATCATAGACAGTCCGTGAATGTTGTGACACCGGTTTCTAGGTAGAGGCATATGTTGGCTATTCGTATCGGTTTTGGTATTATATTTATCTAAGGCTTCCGCTTAATTTCATCTTTCGCTATTGTTTAAATGTTGATCACCTGTTATTACAAGCTATTAAAAGCATTAAAAATGAAAGAGTTAGGATTTCTGTATTTCGTGGCTTGCCTAGCTTCTTCGAGTAGGCGCCATCCCGACTCCTGAGGGTGGAAAATCCGGGTAGTGACAATAACAATCTACCCAAGACTGGTATCACAATTTCACAGACGGTCTAGGAATACTACAAACAAGGCCCGAAAAATAAACACAACACTGTTTCTGAAATACGTAAATGAAACAGGATGAAAGGATAGAGGGAGACGCCCAGGCCTGCGGACGCCTGCAGGACTACCTCGGGTCTCCGCCACTGGACTGAAGGCAGCAACCTCACTGTGGTCAAAAAGTGACAGCACCGGGATCTGCACACAGTGCAGAGTGTAGTATCAGCACAACCAACCCCATGTGCTGGTAAGTGCCTAGCCTAACCTCGGCGAAGTAGTGACGAGGCTAGGACCAGACTACCAAATAAACCCGTGCAGTTAAATCATATACAACGGAAAATAAAGGCAGAACTTCACAATAAAAGATAAGAAGGGGGAATCGTGCTGCGGGGAACAACAAGTATCAGCAGAAAACCAACAGTTAAATGTAGGGAAACCATAACTCAGTTATCAATAAAAATCAGAAAATCAATGACAAGTGCACGGCATCACCCTTCGTGCTTTTACACTCTCTCACCAAAACAATGCACGGCATCACCCTTCGTGCTTTAACACTCTCTCACAAATATCATACACGGCATCACCCTTCGTGCTTTACACTCTTCCTCGCCCAAGCAACAATCACAAAGCAATTTGGGCAAGGGAATCAATAACATCACAATAAAATCAAGTAACAACAGGAAATCAGTAAGTAAATGTTAAGAACACCATAACTCAATTATCGGTATAATCAGGAAAATCAAGGACAAGTGCACGGCATCACCCTTCGTGCTTTTACTCTCGTCCTCACAATGAAAATCAATATAATTGGCACGGCATCACCCTTCGTGCTTTTACCTCACATAATCACTCATATAAAGGCACGAAATTGTACATTGTGCGGTGATAAGTTAGAATTGTAGCATGATTATACCCCTACTTGCTATTGCTTTTGTTATGAATTGCCACAAAATAACCCCAAAATCCTTACAAGTTGCGCTTGATTGCAGGTTTGAGCGACAAGATGACAAATGTCAAAGATCGGCTCAAAATGGAGTGAAACCTGCCAAGTGTCAAAGACCAATTGAAGTGGAGAACAAGAAGACCTAGCACGGACCGCACTGATTTGCCACGCGGCCGCGCTAGGAGATTCAGAGACTGGGTCATTCAAAGGGCAATCTGCGCGGTCCGCGCTCCTTTTTACGCGGTCCGCGTAGATAAGATTCAGAGAGATGGTGTTTTGCCAAAGTACTACCACGCGGCCGCGCGCCCTTTTACGCGGTCCGCGCCCGTCCTGAAACGTGGCCGCGCTCCATTTCTGCATGGTCTGCGGTCCCAGCTTCAGAGAACAGAGTTCAAAGAGTCCAAGAGCCAACGCGGTCGCGCTCCCTTTTTGCGCGGTCCGCGCCTACCCCGCAGGGGCATTTTTGTCCAGATTTTTTAGCTCGGTATAAATAGATTTTTTTGACATTTTTAGGTCAGATTTTAACCACTGAACGAGAGCTGCGCTCGTGAGAAGTACTTTGTAGCCTAATTTGGCAATTTTACTCTTGAATATCATAGATTTTAAGTAGTAATCAATTATTATGTTCATTTCATCATCTATTTCTACTGTTTCTTCTTTAATTATGTCTAGCTAAACCTATTAGCTAGGGTTGTGGCTCAACCCTAGTGTGGGTGGTTAATGGGTGTTGCATTCTAGGGTGAGATTGAGATTGGGTATTTGTTATTTGGGTTGATTTTGTGTTTCAATCTAGAATTTGTGGTTGCAAACATGAATTCAAGCTTAGCGGGTCTAACTCTTCTTGAGAGAGAGAGAGAGTCTTATGACCCTAAAAGTTAACCTAACAAGGAATTGGGATGGACCCATGAGAATGGTAGTCCCAATTAACGGGTTAAACCTCGAAAGAGTAATTACCCTACTTGAGCCCTAGTTGCCCGGTCTAATTGGCCTACCTAACTGGTCTCGAGAGAGTCAATTGGGCAAAATCGTTCTCTCTACCGAGAGGTGTGAGAATGAGTGCACTTGTGTAACGGCTATAGCACTAAACCCAAACTTATCAATCTCCCCTTAGTAGCTTCTACCCGTTAGCTAGCCACCTAGGTAGTGTCACAACCCTAGGTGCCTTTTTCTCATATCAAGCACAACTTAGCAATATTTCCTTAGCATAATTTAGCTTTAAATTCTTAGGTTACAAAAGTAGTTTTAAATATAAAAACCCTCAAAAATGTTAGGAGTGCAATTAGAAGTACAAACGCATTTCTAAACTAAACCGGCAATGCAACTCCATTCCAAGCTCCCTGTGGAAATTCGACCCCGATAAACTATTCGGGTATTAGTTATTGCTACCCACTCTTACTACCATTGTGTAGTGTTGAGACGGCCGCGATCAACTTTTTGGCGCCGTTGCCGGGGAGCTTACGGTGTTGACTATCGATTTAGTCAGTTTTGTGTTTTACTTCTCTTTCCTTCTTGTTTACTAATTTTGTTGTGTCAATCATTCAGGTACTATGGCTCTCAATGTAAACGACCCTCTTGGCAACGTGAACGCGGGAGGAGGTAGAGGATCTTGAGCCCGACGAGGTTATACCACCTCAAGTTCCACGTCGAGGCCGTCCGGCCCACGCAAATGACAACAATCCTATTCCAGACCCTCCTCCGCCACCGCCAAGAGCTGTCCCAAGAGTTCTTCCTAATCAAGGGTACGCGAGTGCCATCGTTCCTCCCTGAATCCAGGCGGGGAACTTTCAAATCACAAATGTCATGTTGACCTTGCTCGAGCAAAGGGGATATTTTACGGGCGCCTCCGACCAAAATGCGTACAAGCACTTGAAGGGGTTCGTAGGTACTTGCTGGGGCAGTAAACAAACAAACGTTTCAGAGGATGCGTTGCGATTGAGGCTTTTCCCATTTTCTCTTCGGGGCAAAGCGTTGGACTGGTTAGAAAGGTTACCAAATCATTCTATCACCACATGGGATGAATTGGCGAACAAATTTATTGCCAAGTTCTTTTCTCCAAGTCATATGGCGGCTCTTCGGGACGAGATTCTAGCTTTCAAGCAAATGCCAACGGAACCATTGCATGAGATTTGGGAGCGATATAGAACAATGGTGAAGGAGTGCCCTAACAACGACATGACTGAGGCGATGATCCAGCAGACTTTCTATAGGGGCATCAACACCACAAATCAATGCATTGTGAACCAATTGGCCGGTGGGAACTTTATGAAACTTTCTTACCAAGAGGCATGTGACGTACTTGATGAAATGGCCGACACCTATTCGGCATGGCAAAGCCGAGCGAATGTACCCCAAGGTGACCCCACGGTCATCCATTTGCACAAGGAGTTGAGTGATCATGGCCAAGCTATTGCCGAACTTACAACAACAATGAATCAGTTGGCGAAGGCGCAATTGCAACAAGTACAAAACCCGCGCCAAGTCAATGCAATGGAGAATGTTTCGATGCTAAAAAGGAGGCAAAGAGGGCAACAACAACCTCAAGGTAACGGTGAGCAGTTTGACAACAACAATGATGGTGGTGGTTATTCGAACGAGTGTTTTGATGATCAAAGTGAGGAGTGCCAATATGTCAATAACTACCAAGGAAATAGAGGAAATTAAGGAAATCAACAATGGCGCCCTCAAGGCAATTGGGGCAATCAACAAGGAGGCGGCAATTGGAATAACAATAATCAACAACAGGGTGGCAACAATTGGAACAATAGCAATCAAAACAAAAATTGGGGCAATCAAGGGAATAACCAAAGCAATTGGAATGGGAACAACCACAATTGGAACAACAACAATAGCAATCAAGGAGGGTGGAATAATGGTGGTAGGGGGCAAGGCTTTCAAAGGCCCCCCATGTTCCAACAACCAAACAATCCACCCCGCTTTCAGTCACAAGGGCCTAGTTCTTCTGGAAGTGATATGGGACGGATAGAAATGATGTTCGAGCAGATGATGAAAAAGAACCAAGATTCTGATGCACAATTGGCTTCGCATAACACATCTATCCAGAACCTAGAGGTGCAAATAGGACAAATCTCTCAAGCTTTAAATACCCGCCCAAAAGGTGCGCTACCAAGTGATACGGTAGTGAACTCGAAGGGGGGGGGGGTTAACAATCATGTGATGGCGGTTACAACTAGGAGTGGAAGAGGCGGTGATGTGCATGCCTCGGTTGAGAATCAAGTTGTGAATGATGAAATTGATTTGCATGATGATGATGCACCTTTGAATGTTGACAATGTGGTTGAACCAATAGTGACAAATGATGTGCGGATTGATATTAATGATGAGGCCGGGGTAGAGACTCAAGATACCGTGAACCCGTCTAGGGAGCACATTATTGATATACCCGAGTCGGCGGTGCCCAAGGCAAAGGCACCTTGCCTAGACCACCTCCACCATATCCTCAGTGGTTATCAAAGCAAAAGAACGACAATCAGTTCAAGAAATTCATAGACATGATGAAGAGCCTCACAATCAATGTTCCTTTAGTGGAGGCACTTGAACAAATGCCTGGGTACGCAAAATTTATGAAGGATTTAGTCACCAAGAAGCGTTCTATGGAGTGTGAAACAATACAGATGACGCACCAAGTTAGTGAGATTGTGCATTCTATGGTCCCGAAACTAGAGGACCCTGGAGCTTTCACTATTCCTTGCACTATCGGAAGTGCGGAATTTGCTAAGGCCCTATGTGATTTGGGGGCTAGCATTAATCTGATGCCGTACTCAGTCTTCAAGACTTTGGGAATTGGGCAACCTAGGCCAACCTCAATGAGACTTCAAATGGCGGACAGGTCGATGAAGAGGCCTTTAGGAATAATCGACGATGTGCTTGTCCGGGTGGACAAATTCATATTGCCGGCCGACTTTGTCATATTGGATTGCGAAGTGGATTTCGAAGTGCCTATTATTCTTGGAAGACCTTTGATAGCTACAGGAAAGGCATTGGTTGATGTGGAAGCAGGGGAGTTAACATTCCGTGTAGGAGATGAGAAGGTGGTATTTCATGTGTGCAAGTCAATGAGGCAACCCAATAGTACGGAGATGTGTTCATTTGTGGACATTGTCACGGCGGTGATAGTGGATGACACAAGTGCCTTGATTAATGTTGAAGAACATGGATGCCAATGATGATGCCGGTAGAGTGGAGTGCGTGAATGCATTGCATGGAATGGGTTCATATTCATATGAGCCTAGGACACTATCTTTGGATCTTGAAAATCGCAAAACTCCGCCAACTAAGCCATCAATTGAGGAGCCACCGGTGTTGGAGATGAAACCACTTCCTCCACACCTCAGGTATGAATTCTTGGGCTCTAATTCTACTTTTCCACTTATTCTTTCTTCTTGCCTTACTAACTTGCAGGTTGAGGCCACTGTGGAGGTGCTCCAAAAGCGAAAAAGGGCAATAGGATGGACTTTGGCGGACATCAGGGGAATAAGCCCCGCATTTTGCATGCATAAGATCATCTTGGAGGAGGATGCATGGCCATCTCTTGAACATCAAAGGAGACTCAACGAGGTGATGCAAGAAGTGGTAAAGAAAGAGGTTATCAAGTGGCTTGACGCCGGTGTGGTTTACCCGATCTCGGACAGTTTATGGACCTCTCCGGTCCAATGTGTGCCAAAGAAGGGTGGAATGACGGTAGTGACCAATACAAACAATGAGTTGATTCCTACTCGGACAGTTACGGGTTGGAGAGTGTGTATGGACTATAGAAAGCTGAACAAGGTGACAAGAAAAGATCATTTCCCACTACCATTCTTGGACCAAATGCTTGATCGTCTTGCGGGCCGGGCCTTTTATTGTTTTCTAGATGGCTACTCGGGGTATAATCAAATTCTCATTGCCCCAGAGGATCAGGAGAAGACAACCTTTACATGTCCTTATGGCACGTTCGCTTTCTCGAGAATGCCATTCGGACTATGTAATGCCCCAGCGACCTTTCAAAGATGTATGATGGCAATCTTCACCGACATGGTGGAGGATATCTTGGAGGTATTCATGGACGACTTCAGTGTGGTGGGAGATTCATTTGAAGAATGTTTGGTGAACTTGGATAGGGTTTTGGCAAGATGTGAAGAAACCAACCTTGTGCTCAACTGGGAGAAATGTCACTTTATGGTGCAAGAGGGAATTGTATTGGGTCACAAAATCTCAAGGCAAGGAATTGAAGTTGATAAGGCAAAAATAGAGGTTATCTCAAGACTCCCTCCCCCTACTTCTGTCAAAGGGGTGAGGAGTTTTCTTGGTCATGCCGGGTTCTACCGGCGATTCATTAAAGATTTTTCAAAAATTGTGAACCCGCTTTGCAAGTTGTTAGAGAAGGATGTCAAGTTTATTTTTGATGAGAAGTGCATGGAGTCTTTTGAGCTACTGAAACACAAGTTGACAACAACCCCTATAATCACTGCACCTAATTGGGATTTGCCTTTTGAACTTATGTGCGATGCGAGTGATGTAGCGATTGGGGCGGTGCTAGGCCAAAGAATCAACAAAATGTTCCATCCTGTGTATTATGCTAGCAAGACTATGAATGAGGCCCAGAGAAACTACACAGTGACAGAAAAGGAGCTATTGGCTATTGTGTTCGCGATGGAGAAATTTCGACCTTACCTTATGGGAGCAAAGGTGATCATACACACGGACCATGCAGCCCTCCGGTATTTGATGACTAAGAAGGATTCAAAAGCAAGATTGATGAGATGGGTGCAACTCCTTCAGGAATTTGATTTAGAGATTGTGGACAGAAAGGGAAGCGAAAATAAAGTTGCAGACCATTTGTCCCGATTAGAGGAAGATGGGAGACCAAGTGATGGTATTGAGATTAATGATAGGTTCCCTGACGAGCAGCTTCTTTCCGTTTCTCTGTGTGACAGCCTCAAAAGTTTTGAGTTGCGGATTCTATTGGCCGACACTGTTCAAGGATGCTAGATTGGTGAAGAGATGTGATGCATGTCAAAGAGCCGGCGGTATTTCCAAGAAGGATGAGATGCCCCTCAATACAATTCTTGAGGTGGATATTTTTGATGTTTGGGGCATCGATTTCATGGGTCCGTTCGTGAGCTCCTGTGGTAACACTTACATTCTCGTGGCAGTGGACTATGTTTCAAAATGGGTGGAAGCCGTGGCTCTTCCCAATGATGAAGCCCGAAGTGTCGTGGCATTTTTGAAAAAGAGTATCTTTACGAGATTTGGTACTCCTCGGGCCATTATTAGTGATGGGGGGTCCCATTTTTGCAACAAGCCTTTTGATTCATTGCTTGATAAGTATGGAGTTAATCATAAAGTGACCACCCCCTATCATCCACAAGCTAGCGGACAAGTGGAAGTCTCAAATCGGGAGATAAAGAGTATTTTGTCCAAAACGGTGAATGCTAATAGGACCGATTGGTCGAAGAAATTGGATGATGCTCTTTGGGCTTATCGGACGGCTTACAAGACTCCAATTGGTATGTCTCCGTATCGGTTGGTGTGTGGTAAAGCTTGCCATCTTCCAGTGGAACTTGAACACAAGGCTATGTGGGCATTGAGGAAATTGAACTTGGAATGGGATGTTGCAGGAAATCTCCGAGTGGAGCAATTGAATGAGCTTGATGAATTTAGATTTCATGCTTACTGCAGCTCGTCTTTGTACAAGGACAAGATGAAGTACCTCCATGACAAGTATGCTCGGGGTAAAGTATTCAAGGTGGGTGACATGGTTCTTCTATTCAACTCCCGGTTGAGGTTATTCCTGGGAAAGCTCAAGTCTAGGTGGAGTGGTCCATTTGAAGTTGTTGGGGTGACCCCATTTGGTGCTATTGATCTAAAGAACAAAAATGGTGAAGTTTTCCGAGTCAATGGGCATCGTGTGAAGCATTACTTGGGGAAAATTGATGACAGCCACGTGGTGGCACTCCTTCATTTGAAGTGATATTGTGGTAAAATGCGTCGTGCCGCGACGTTAAATCAGGCGCTTCTTGGAGGCAACCCATGTCTTTTTCTTTCTTCTTATTTTTCCGTTGTAGATTAGGATTTTTCAACTCATGGTTTGTGAGATGTTGCAGGGTTGATGTTGGACCAGTGCAGGGCAAAAGTATCAAAAATCTTAAGGTCTCTGAAGTTTGCCTACACGGCCGCGCACCAAAACAGTGCGGTCCGTGTAGGCTGGTGAAATGGGAGCTGAGTCTCTGAAGTTTTCTGCGCGGTCCGCGTGACATTTTTGTGCAGTACGCGCGTGGATAGCCCAAGCCTACTCTCTGAAGTTTCCTACGCGGCCGCGCACCAAAACAGTGCGGTCCGCGTGGGTTGTTCAGGCAAGTAAGGGTGCTGGAAATCCAGCGCGGTCCACGGCCATTTCTGCGCGGCCGCGCTGGTGGGTAAGTAATGGGTCCCACAATATTTTCTATAAATAGAGACCCTAGGCCTTATTTTAACCTTTTCGCCAATTTTCTACCTGAGCTCTCAATTTTTCACTGTGCATCAAAACAACAACTTGCTTCAAGTAGTTAAAACTTTCACAACCCCTGGTAACATTCCTCACTAATCTCATTCATAGTTTATTTTATTTTATTTTATTTTGCTTCCTGTTAGTATAACTTCTTATTTTCTTCTTTCTCTCTTAGTTTTACCTGTTAGGGTAGATTTTGTGTGTTTATGTGAAACAATGGGCATGATTTCTTGATTAGTAACTGAGTAGGGACAACTAGGACCCATAATTTGAGCAAATAAATTGGACTTGAATGAAAATCCCCGTCCTCAGTTCAGTGGTTGCCCTACGCGGCTGCGTGTCCTTTCTGCGCGGTCCGCGCCAGTCTAGCGCGCCCGCAGTCCAAAACAGTGCGGACCGCGTCGGTGACATTCAGAGAGTGGTGTCTCTGGAACATCTTAAGCGCGGTCCGCGCTCCAGTTTTACGCGGTCCGCGCTACCCAGCGCGTCCGCGTGGCTCTTTTGCGCGGTCCGCGCCCCTTCTATTCTGCACCCCTGTTTTTAACCCCTGCTTTCAACTGTACCATCCAATTCACTGCATATACTCTAACTAACAATGTTAGACTTTTCTTTGCAGATCATAGTAAAGCAACGAGGAGGAAAAGAACAACAACCCGGGAGGGGTGGCTCCTCCCGAGGGGGAAAAGGGAAGAGGGTTGTTAAACTCACTCCCCAGACTCGGGAGAAAATAAAAAAGACCCGCAAGATAATACGGGAAGCTGATAGAGCTGCCTCCCACTCTCCGGGGAGTGAGTATGCCCCATCCCGGAGTATTACTTCTGAATCTGCTCCAACTCACATGTCTCTCTCGCTCCAATTGCATGATTCTCCCTGAGCTTCACCTACCTCCAAGGGACCATCTGATAAAAGCCTCAAAAAAATCGGTGAATGTAGTTTTGGACTCGTCTGATGAGTCCGAAGATAGAAGTGAGGCACAATACTCCATCTCCCCCACAGCTTCATTATCTGGGGAGAGTGCAGGATACGGCGAGGGGGGTGAGCCCCAAGTTGGTGGTGTTGAGAGAACAAGAAAACCGGAAGCATGGGCTGATAGATTTGTAAGTGAAATAGCCTTCCACAGATTTCGAGAGTGGTGGCCCAAAAGAAAATTGATTCCGGAGAGGCAATTTATTGATTCTGATCTTCTTCCTCTAAACCCACATGTGCAAGCAGAATTCCGTACTAGAGAGGGTAGGGGGTTCTTCAAGGAACGTTGCATAGTCGCAAATGAACATATGGTGAAAGAATTTTACTGCAATGTTTATCATGTCGTGAAAGATTCAAAGGTGACACAAGTGAGGGACAAAGTGGTGATGTTTGATGGAAAGTCTCTGAACGAATTTTTGGGGTTCAACAAAGAGGACGAAACCCAATACTTAGAAAAGCTGGCAATGAAAGAAGAGGTTCGCCCGTGGTTGGCCCAGCACTTGGCAGCCCCGGGCACTGTCCCAGTTTGGTTGAAAGCAGGAGAGAAGATTCTGAGAAACACGTTCAGTTTTGAGGCAAAGGGGTGGTTGACTTTCGTGTGTAGTAGGCTTGACCCCTCCACTCATGATCACACAGTTCCTATCCCTCGTGCAGTGTTAGTGGCTTCTATTATGGCTGGTTTTCCTCTAAATGTGGGCAACATCATGTCAAGAGTGATTTCTACGGTCGGGCAGGAGACCAATACAAACTACCCCTTCCCGAACACTCTTTCCCCGTACTTCAGAGAATTGAAGGTAAAGAAGAAGAGATTTGATGTCCAGGTAGATCCAGTGGCCCCCTACTCATGGTACAGTCAGTTGGGTCCCGACAACCCAAAGAGGTCCAAAAAGCCTCAGACATCCACTTCCACCGCACCTGGCCAGTCTGAGGAGCCAACGGTTATTGAGCAGTCTAGTGAGCCTTCCACCATCCCTGCTACCAGTGAGACATTGCCTCAGGGTCCTTCTACTATTGCTGGTCCATCTACTACAGCAGACCCGGACGTCCCTTCATCGAAGACCCACAGGTTCACTGCCCACCTGCTTGCTCAGTCTCTAGCCAGTTTGAACAACTGGACGTCAGCTGCGACATCCAAGTTGTCAAACTTGGCCACTGTAGTTCAGGCACAATCAGCCCCTTCCACAGTTGAGATCCCTCCTTCTATTGAGGAGACACTGAAGAAGATCCTGGCCAACCAGGAAAAGATGATGGAGACACAGAATGCCTTGGCTAAGGCAGTTGGAGCACACAGCACAACATTGGGCAAACTAGCTAGGGAGCACAGGAAATTGAGGAAGCAAAAGGCCTCCAAGGAGTCAGTGATGAAGTTGAGGGAGGATGTGGATAAGCTTTTGGCGGATCAGATGCCACTTGACTTATTTTTCGGGGAGCCAACTGTAGATCCAGCAGCAGTTCAGCCACAGCAGGAGGAGACTCCCAGGCCGAGGAAGAAGAGGAAACTCCCTAGCACTGAGGGAGTTGTGATAGAGGTGGCCCAGGTTCATGAGGGTACATCCAGTGTTCCACCGGTGGTTCAGGCTGTCCTTGATCTAGCTCATGTCCCAGTAGCACAGCAGCAGCAGGTCGGAGACCAGTCTGAGGTCCCGGCTACTATAGAGGATCCAGGGACGACAAGAGACCCCACGCATGTGGACTAGGCTTGAGGGGCCCTTCTATATCCTTTTACTCTGTTTTTTGAGCTTATCTTGGTAGTTGGCATTGGGGACAATGCCAGCTTTTATTCGTGGGGGTGCGCCCTACCATTTTGATTCTGATACACTGGATGACTATATATATCTATTTCATTTCTAGTCTATGTTTTGGATTGTCTTTGATTTTTAAATAGTTGGCTTGTATATAACTTTTAACTTTGGCTACTTTTAGACCCTTATGTATATATTCATCCCGTTGTATATTCTACTCCCCATTGTACATATTCATTTGGTTTTTCTATTTTCGTTCAAATTTTTCGTTTTCAGCCTAGTAGTGAGGCTCGTAGCCTTTTGTTTTGGTTTTAGTGTTTTCAATAAGCCCTTGGTTTTCTTAATGCCACGGTTCTTTCCAAGGGCAGTGTGTTGTGTGAACCGGGTGGCTCTTCCCAATGATAGATGGCGTGACAACCTTCTTAAGGGTTTGAGTCCGTTTTTTATTTTTCTTCTTTTGATTTTCAATATTTTGTAGTTAAGAGGACCTCATGCAAGCTTCACTTGGGCCTAACACATTTGCCTTTGATCCCATGGTCAAAGACATAATGTTGTGTTTAGGATAGTGAAAATTGTGGCCTTGAGACTCTTGTGTTGACTAAACAATCATCATATGGTCGTGTGGGGCCATTGTGCGCTTGAATTGGAACTAAGGTCGTTGTGGGCTCTCAACTCGATGTCTTTAGCAATCCCTGAGTATGTGTGGTGAGAATTTGAAATGTGAGTCAGCTCCAAGCCGATGGTCTAGAACTTGCCCTGAATGTTCGTTGAGGCGAAATCATAGGTGAAACTTGACTTGAGAAGTGAATATAGGCCCTCCTTGGTCCGAACTTCCAAATTTGAACAATTTTCATAACCTACCAATGAAATGATCCCTAGTTCAACCCTTTTGAGCCTTAACCTTCTTATTTCATGAACCAAAGCTACAAGCCTATACCCGTTCTCAATAAGACCCTCTCTTGGCACCCAAATCTTCCCTTGAGCAATGACAAATACCTAAGTTTGGGGGGTGAGACAAGGAAGGCTTCAATGCGGTAAAGAGGCACAAAAGAAAAAGAAAAGGGAGGCAATGAAAAAGAGAAAAACACAAAAAGAAATACAAAAGTGAATAAGAACCGAAAAAGGGGATTCAAAGAAAACAAAGTGAAAAAGGTTGTGTAAAAGTAAAAAAAGGAGAAAGGTTTGAATTGCAAAAGAAAGAGTGACAATGTGTCTCTCTAACCCCTTGAAAGAATTGAAAGAAGTGAAATACTCAAATGAGTCGAAAAGTATGCCATAAAGAATCAAAAGAAGTGCTAAAGGGAAGATTGAACCTAAATGAACAAAAACATGTCCTACCTTCACCTAAAAGCCTTCACAATGACTCCTCAAAAGCCCTATATGATCTTGAGTTGAGGGAAGCCTACATTAGTGGATACTTATATAAGGGGCAAGCATATGGTACCTAAAGCTGAACTTATGACCTTCTTTGTGAGAGAAATGAGTGAAAAATCCATCAACCTCGGGTTGTGTGTCATTACTCAAAAAAGTGAGGTTCGCTTAGGGAGAGTTGAGGATGTGTGAGTTTGGGTTCCACAAAGACCAAGGTATTTGAGAAAAGCGCCTTGATGAAATGAGTCAACCCTTGATGCTCTCCACACCAAACATGCACACAAGTCTTAAAACATCATACGAACTTGCTCGCGCGATCAAATCGCCAAAATAACACCTAGAACTACGAATTTAGCACCAAATTGCATGAACTTTTCAAGAAAGTTCAAAAGTTCTATTTTCTCAACCAAGGGTCCGAATCACATCAAACCAGTCCCGTTTCTCATCAAATTTCACAGATAAGGTATAAACATCATAACGGACCTGTAACGAGATCTGAAACCACAATACAGACCCGGTATCAACAAGATCAATTATTAACCAAATTCTCAAAACCTTTACAAATTCCAATATAACAATTTTCATCAAAAATTCATTTCTCGGTCTAGGGACCTCGGGATTCGATTCCAGGCATACACCCAGGTCCCATATTTTACTACGGACCCTCCGGGATCGTCAAAATACGGGTCCGAGTCCGTTTACTCAAAATGTTGATCGAAGTCAACTAAAATCAACTTTTAAAGGCAAAAATTATTATTTTCTCAAATTTCCACATAAAGGTTTTCCGGAAACGCGCCCGGACTGTGCACGCAAATCAAGGAGAAATAAAATGAGGTTTTTGAAGGCCCCGGAACACCGAATTGGGTTCTAAAATACAAGATGACCTTTCGGGTCATCACATTCTCCACCTCTAAAACAACCGTTCGTCCTCGAACGGTCATAGAAAAGTACTTGAGCTAGGTAAAAGATGGGGATATCTACTCCGCATCTCGGGCTCGGACTCCTAGGTAGCTGCCTCAACAGGCTAACCTCTCTACTGCACACGAACCGAAGGATAACTCTTCGATCTCAACTGACGAACCTGCCGGTCTAGAATAACTACCGGCTCCTCCTCGTAGGTCAAGTCCTTGTCCAACTGGACAGTGCTGAAATCTAACACGTGGGATGGATAGCCATGATACTTCCGAAGCATGGACACATGAAACACTAGATGTACCGCTGATAAGCCTTGCGGCAACGCAAGTCTGTAGGCCTCCTCTCCCACTCGATCAAGGATCTCAAAAGGCCCGATGAACCTAGGGCTTAACTTTCCCTTCTTCCCAAACCGCATCACACCCTTCATGGGTGACACCCGAAGCAACACTCTCTCTCCGACCATGAACGTCACATCACGAACCTTATGGTCGGGATAACTCTTTTGCTTGGACTGAGCTGTACGAAGTCTATCCTGAATAATCTTAACCTTATCCAAGGCATCCTGCACTAAATTTGTGCCCAATAACCGAGCCTCTCCCGGCTCAAACCATCCAACCGGCGATCGACACCGTTTACCATACAATGCCTCATAGGGAGCCATCTAGATGCTCGACTGATAACTGTTGTTGTAGGCAAACTCCGCTAATGGCAAGAACTGATCCCAAGAACCTCCAAAATTAATAACACTGGCACGGAGCATATCCTCCAAAATTTGAATAGTACGCTCGAACTGTCCGTTCGTCTGAGGATGAAATACTGCGCTCTACTCGACCCGCGTACCCAACTCACGCTGTACTGCCCTCTAGAAATCGAGGTAAACTGCATACCTCGATCGAAAATGATAGACACGGGCACACCATGAAGACGAACGATCTCACGGATATAAATCTCTGCCAATCGCTCCGAAGAATAGGAAACTGCCACAGGAATGAAATGCGCTGACTTGGTCAGCCTATCCACAATAACCCATACTGCATCGAACTTCCTCTGAGTCCGTGGGAGTCCAACAACAAAATCCATATACGCTCCCACTTCCACTCAGGAATCTCAAACTTCTGAAGCAAACCACCAAGTCTCTGATGCTCGTACTTTACTTGCTGACAATTCAAACACCGAGCTACATATGCAACAATATCCTTCTTCATCCTTCCCCACCAATAATGCTGCCGCAAGTCCTAATACATCTTAGCGGTGCCCGGATGAATAGAATACCAGGAATTGTGAGCCTCCTACAGAATCAACTCACGAAGTCCATCCACAATAGGCACACAAACACGACCCTGCATCCTCAAAACTCCTTCATTTCCAAATGTAACCTACTTGGCATCTCCGTGCCGCACTGTGTCCCTAAACACAAGCAAATGAGGATCATCATACTGTCACTCCTTGATACGCTCAAACAAGGAAGACCGAGCGACTGTACAAGCTAGAACACGGCTGGGCTCAGAAACATCCAACCTCACGAACTGATTGGCCAAAGACTGAACATATAATACAAGCGGTCTCTCAACGACTGGAATTACGCAAGGCTGCCCATACTAACTGACTTCCTACTCAAAGCATCGGCCACCATATTGGCCTTCCCGAGATGATACAAGATGGTGATATCATAGTCTTTCAATAGCTCCAACCACCTTCTCTGCCTCAAATTGAGCTCCTTTTGCTTGAACAAGTACTGCAAACTCATGATTCGTGAACATCTCACACGACATGCCATATAAATAGTGCCTCCAAATATTCAGCGCGTGAACAATGGCTGCTAGCTCCAAGTCATGAACTGGATAATTCTTCTCGTGAATCTTCAACTGTCGCGAATCATATGCAATAACCTTGCCACCTTCATCAATAACGCACCGAGTCCAATACGAGATGCGTCACAATATACTGTATATGGCCTTGAACCTATGGGCAACACCAACACCGGCGCCATAGTCAAAGCAGTCTTGAGCTTCTGAAAGCTTGCCTCACACTCGTCCGACCACCTGAGCGGGGCACCCTTCTGGGTCAACCTGGACATCGGGGCTGCTATAGATGAAAACCCCTCCACAAACTGACGGTAATAACCCGCCAACCCCAAGAAACTCCGGATCTCTGTAGCTGATGTGGGTCTAGGCTAGTCCTTGACTGCCTCAATCTTCTTTGGATCCACATGAATACCCTCTGCTGATACAACGCGACCCAAGAATGCAACTTAACTCAACCAAAACTCACATTTCGAAAACTTAGCATATAACTGGCTGTCTCTCTGAGTCTGAAAAGTGACCCGAAGATGCTGCTCATGCTCCTCTCGGCTGCGGGAGTAGATCAAGATATCATCAATAAAAACAATCACAAAGGAATCTAGATAAGGCTTGAACACTTGGTTCATCAAATCCATAAACGTTGTTGGGGCATTTGTCAACCCAAATGACATCACTAGGATCTAATAATGCCCATACCGAGTCCGAAAAGCTGTCTTAGGGACATCGGATGCCCTAATCCTCAACTGATGGTAGCCAAACCTCAAATCGATCTTTGAAAACAGCTTGGCACCCTGAATCTGATTAAATAAGTTATCAATCCTCAGCGATGGATACTTGTTCTTGATGGTGACTTTGTTCAACCGCCGGTAGTCTATGCACATCCTCATCAATCTATCCTTTTTCTTTACAAACAACACCGGCGCACCCCAAGGCGAGACACTAGGCCTAATGAAGCCCTTATCAAGCAAATCTTGCAATTGCTCCTTCAATTCTTTCAACTCTGGCGGGGCCATCCGGTATGGCGGAATAGAAATGGGCTGAGTGCTCGGGGCCAAATCAATGCAAAAGTCAATATCCCTATCGGGTGGCATCCCCGGCAGGTCTGCAGGAAATACCTCTGGAAACTCACGAACAACTGGTATGGAGTCCATGGAAGGAACCTCCGCACTGGAGTCACGAACATAAGCCAAATAAGCCAAACACCCCTTCTCGACCATACGCCGAGCCTTCATATAAGAAATAACCCTACTGGTAGATTGACCAGGAGTCCCTCTCTACTCCAATCGAGGCAACCCCGGCAAGGCTAAGGTCACGGTCTTGGCGTGACAGTCCAATATAGCATGATAAGGTGACAGCCAATCCATCCCCAAAATAACATCGAAGTCAACTATATCGAGAAGTAGGAGATCTACGCTGGTCTCAAGACCCCCAATAATAACCACACACGAGCCATAGACACGATCTACCACAATAGAATCACCCACCGGTGTGGACACATACACGGGAGCACTCAAAGAATCACGAGGCACAACCAAATATGAAGCAAAATAAGATGACACATAGGAGTATGTAGACCCTGGATCAAATAGAACTGAAGCATCTCTACTGCAAACTGAAACAGTACCTGTGATAACAGCATCGGATGACTCAGCCTCAGGCCTGGCTGGGAGAGCATAACATCGGGGCTGGGCCCCACCACTGTGAACTACATCCCTGGGACGGTCTCCTACTGGCTGGCCTCCACCTCTAGCGGCCTAACCACGACCTCTAATACCTCGACCTCTACCTCTAGCTGTCTAACCCCTACCCCTAGCTGGCTGAGCGGGCGCTGGAACACCCGGTGCCGGAACCATGGCATGAGAACCCTGATGCTGAGAACTGCTCGATGCTAGAGGGCAAAATCTAGCAATGTGCCTCAAATTGCCACAGGTATAACAAGACCTTGGCTGCTGAGACTGTTGATAACTGTGATTTTAACACGTTTTATGACCATACTTGCCTATGCTTTATGTATGAATTGTCATAAAATAGACCCAGAATGCTTACAAAGTGCGCTTGATTGCAGGTTTGAGCGACAAGATGACAAAGGTCAAAAATGAGCTCGAAACGGAGTGAAACCTGCTCAAGTGTCAAAATTCATTGAAGTAGGGACAAAATAGCCTAGCGCGGACCGCACTGATTTGCTGTGCGGCCGCGCTAGGAGATTCAGAGAGCATCCATTTCAGGGGTTTTCATGCGCGGCAGCGCTCTTTTCTACGCGGTCAGCGCAGGAGTCCACGCGGTCGCGCTGCATTGTTGCGCGGTCCGCACCCATTAGCCTGCGCGGCCGCGCTACCTCTTTGTGCAGTCCGCGTCCCCAGCTTCAGAAGTGAATGATCGAAGGCCAAGACCCCTACGCGGCCGCGCTGCATTTCTGCGCGATCCACGCCAGCCCTGCAGGGGTATTTTTGTCCAGTTTTTCTAGCATAGTATAAATAGGATATTTTATTATTTCTAGGTCAAGTTTTAGATATCAGATAGCAGCAGCACTCGTGAGACTCAAGTTTTGGCCTATTTTGGGCAATTTCATCTTGCTTTATCGTGGATTCTTGTAGATTAACATTCTAGTTAATTAATATGTTGATTTTATCTACATTTTCTTCAATTTCTGTTGCCATTATGGCTAGCTAAACCCATTAGCTAGGGTTGTGGCTCAACCCTAGTGTGGGTAATTAATGGGTGTGATTGTTTAATGCTTGAATGATATTGGGTGTTTGATATTTGGGTTAATTTTATGTTTTAACTAGGATTTGGTGGTTGCAAACACTAAGTCTAGCTTAGTGGGTCTTGACTCTTCTTGAGAAAAAGTGTTTATGACTCCAAAATTAACCCAACAAGGAATTACGATGGACCCATGAGAATGGTAGTCCCAATTAACGGGTAAAACCTCGAGAGAGTAATTACCCAACTTGAACCCTAAGTTGCTTGGCTTGTTAGTCTACCCAATTGGTCTCGAGAGAGTCAATTGGGCAAAATCACTCTTTCTACCGAGAGGTGTGAGAGTGACTGCAATCGTGCAACGGTTATAGCATAAACCCCATATTCATCATTCTTGTATTAGGAATCTCTACCCGTTAGTTGACCACCTAGGTAAATGCCACGACCCTAGTGCCTTTCTCTATCTTGCATACAACCTTGAATTGATATCTTAGCATAATTTAGTTATAATTAGTAGTTGCTAAATTATAGTTGATAATCATAAAAACCCAAAAATGATAGAAGATCAACTAGAAGCAAACACGCATTTCTAGGCTAAGCAAATATCCAACTCCCTTTCTAGCTCCCTGTGAAAATTGACCCCGATACCACTATTGGGTAAAAGTATTAGCGCCCACTCTTCCTAAGGTTGAGTCCGCTGCACGATAATCAACTTTTGACCCTGAAACCGACCCTGATGGCCTGGGTAACCACCATGAAAAGTCTAGAGCGGGGGTGCACTGATAGGAGCTGGTGGTGCACTGTAGGCTAGCTGATCGGAATACTGCATATGAGAGCCACGACCACCTAAAGCACCGTGAGAAGCCTGAAGTGCTGAATGAAACGGCCTGGGAGGATGGCCTCCAACAAAAGAATCCTTGCCTCCAAATGAGGCACCACTAAACCTACCAGAATGACGAGGCCTCTTGTCAGACCCCTGACACCTCCCCTAAGCTAAATCCATCTCAACTCGCCTGGCCACATTGGCCGCATCCTGGAAAGAAATCTCGCTCCCTATCTCTTTAGCCATCTGTAGTCTGATAGGCTGAGCGAGTCCCTAAATAAACCTCCTCACCCTCTCTCTGTCGGTAGGAAGTATAAGAAGAGCATGACGGGCCAAATCAACAATCCTAGTCTCATACTGAGTGGCGGTCATAGAACCCTGCTGAAGATGCTCGAACCACCTGCGGTAGTCCTCTCTCTGAGTGAAAGGAAGGAACTTCTCAAGAAATAGCCGAGAGAACTGGTCCCAAGTCAAGGCAGGCGACCCAGCTGGTCTAGTCAACACAAAATCATTCCACCATCTCTTGGCGGACCCTATCATCTGGAATACAGTAAAGTCGACCCCATTGGTCTCCACTATCTCCATGTTCCGCAACACCTCATGGCAGCGGTCAAGATAATCCTGTGGGTCCTCAGAAGCTGCCCCACCGTAATGAACCGGAAAAAGCTTGGTGAACTTGTCCAACCTCAACAAAGCCTCAAAAGACATAGCTGATCCACCAGCAGCCTGAGCCGCAATAACCGGCTGAGCTACTCCCACTGGCTGAGCTGATGAAGTCTGAAACTGAGGAGCCATCTGCTCCGGAGTGTGGATAGCGGGAGTCTGGGCTCCTCCTGCAGCCTGAGAGACGGCTGGTAATACAGGAAATGTGCCAGTTTCAGCTACGCTCTCCATAAGGCCCACTAGACGGACCAAAGCATCCTGAAGTACCGGGGTAGCGATGAACCCCTCTGGAACCTGAGCTGGCCCGACCGGAACGGTCTGGGCCGGATCCTCATCATCAAACTCCACCTAAGGCTCCACTACTGGTGCTGTTGCTCGAGCTCTAGGCTGAGCTCTGCCCCCGCCTCGGCCTATAGCACGGGCTCGTCCTCGTCCTCTACCCCTCGTAGGAGCTGCCACTGGTGGCTCGGGCTGCTGATCAGCTGATGAAGCGGTACGTGTTCTCGCCATCTGCGAAAGAACAAGTGTAGAAAGTTCAATTAGCATTGAAGAAATCAAATCACACGACAGAGAAGAATAGAAGTGAAATTGTTCCTAAACTTTGTAGCCTCTGGGGATAAGCACAGACGTCTTTGTACCGATCCCTCAAACTCTACCTAGCTCGTTCGTGAATTGTAAAACCTAGGCAACCTAGTGCTCTGATACCAACTTGTCACGACCCGGATTTCCCACCGTCGGGACCGTGATGGCGCCTAACTTTTCAAAATGCTAGGCAAGCCAACAGAATAAGATTTAATAGCTAACCACTATCCAAAACAGTAAATAACAATAATTAAACCAAAACAAGGTAAGGAAGTACGGAAATTCATAATAATCCAAAAACTAACACACGACTACCCAAAATCTGGTGTGATAATCCACGAACTTCTAAGAGTCACTACAATTACTGGTTTTAAGAAAATACATCTGTTCTTGAATTAAAAAAAAATAGGAAGACTAGGACAAATGGAAGGGGACTCTAGGGTCTGCGAACGTCGGCAGATCTACCTTGGGTCTCCTGATAGACTGAAGGCAGCAACCCAACTCTGATCAACACGGTCCAGTACCGAGATCTGCACAGAAAGTGTAGAGTGCAGTATCAGTACAACCGACCCCATGTACTGGTAAGTGCCGAGCCTAACCTCGGCGAAGTAGTGACGAGTTTAGGACAAAACAATAACATGAACATGTGTAGTTAAATCATATACGAGAAAATAACAACAAATGGGAATTTAGCAGGTAATAACGGGAAGGGGGAAAACATGTTGAGGGGAATATTAAATCCTGAAAATGGTACAGTAAAGAAATACAGTAAATATCATGCTTTGCACTAACGAAAGTAATGACATAGCAAATAAGTGCACGGCGTCACCCTTCGTGCTTTTATTCTCGTCCTCACCATAAGAAACAATAGAAACGACACGACATCACCCTTCGTGCATTAACTCTCTCATAACATGGCACGGAATCACCCTTCCTGTATTATCACTCACAGAATACGGCACGACATCACCCTTCGTGCTTTAGCACCCTCCCTCACCCAAACAACAAAACAATAATAACCCGGCAAGGGAATTATAAATAACAAGCTTCGTTCCAATATTTAACTTCACAACATCAATCTCAACTTGAGTCAATACTCAACCAATATCTAATTCCAGGAAAACAGGTTAAGAATTGTTTAACATGAGGAATAACCAGTTAAAGCATGAACAGTACGAGTAAGGAATACAACAGTCACAAGAATAAGACTAACTCGCATGCTATGACTCGACAACAACGTATAGGTACTCGTCACCTCACCTATATGTCGTACTCAACAACCAAACACGTAGCAAATAAAATAACAATACCTAATCCCTTAAGCTAAGGTTAGCCACAACACTTACCTCGATTTCACGGCCGAACTCAAGCCTCAATCACCGGTTTTCCTCTAGTTTCCACCTCCGAATCACTCGTATCTAGTCATAATTAACTTAATAACATCAATTATTTCTAAATAAATCAATTCCAATACACAATTATAGGTTTCCTATCATTTTCCCCAAAAAGTCAAAAATCGACCCCGGGCCCGCTTGGTCAAAACTCGAGGTTCGGACCAAAACCCATTCACCTATTCACCCCCGAGCCCAAATATGTAATTAGTTTTGGAATCCGACCCCAGATCAAGGTCTAAATTCTCAAATTTGCAAAATTCTCAATTCTTCCTAAAATCCCTAATTTTACCATGAAAGAACAAGATTTAGGGCTAGAAATCTAATGGATGTTGATGAAAATTGAAAGAGATGAGTTAAAGAACACGAACCTATGATTTGGTGTTGAAATCCTTCTTCAAAAATTGCCCTAGGTTGAGTTCTAATGGAAGAGATATGAATTTTTTTGAAGAATCCCGTCTTAGGTTCTGTTTTAAAATCGCTGGACAGGTCTTCTTCGCATTCGCGAGAAGCCTGTCGCGTTCGCGAAGCTTTGGCCCTATTGGCCTTCGCGTTCGCGAGTAACACATCGCGTTCGCGAAGGCATATCCCCCCAGCCTTCACGTTCGCGATCCAAGCTTTGCGTTCGTGATGAGTTAACTTCCCCTCCCCCGGGTCCCATGCTTCGCGTTCGCGGTAGAAGGGTCGCGTTCGCGAAGGGTAAAGCCCCCGCTGCTCCGTGTTCGCAAAGAAGAAATTTCCCCCCGTCCCTCTTTACCTTTCGCGTTCGCGAGACTACCTACGCGAACGCGAAGAAGGGCATATCAGAACAACTGCTGCAGCAAAAATACCATATTTTCTAAGTCTAAAACATCCCGTAGCCTATTCGAAACTCTCCCGAGCCCACGAGGCTCCACACTAAACATGCACACAAGTCTTAAAACATCATACGGACTTGCTTTCGCGATCAAATCGACAAAATAACACCTAGAACTACGAATTTAGCACCAAATTGCATGGAATTTTCAAGAAAGTTCAAAAGTTCTATTTTCTCAACCAAGGGTCCAAATCACATCAAATCAGTCCCGTTTCCCACCAAATTTCACAGATAAGGTATAAATATCATAATGGACCTGTACCGGGCTCCGGAACCACAATACAGATCCGGTATCAACAAGATCAATTATTAACCAAATTCTCAAAACCTTTACAAAATCCAGTTTAACAATTTTCATCAAAAATTTATTTCTCGGGCTAGGGACCTCGGAATTCGATTCCGGGCATACGCTCAGGTCCCATATTTTACTACCTTCCGGGACCGTCAAAATACGGTTCCGGGTCCGTTTACTCAAAATGTTGACCAAAGTCATCTAAAATCAACTTTTAAAGGCAAAAATTATTGTTTTCTCAAATTTCCACATAAAGGTTTTCCGGAAACGCGCCCAGGCTGCGCATGCAAATCGAGAAGAAATAAAATGAGGTTTTTGAAGTCCTTGAAACCCCGAATTGGGTTCTAAAATACAAGATGACCTTTCGGGTCATCACAAGGAGATTGAATCGGTTTTGGTTAAAAAGTTTGGTATAACTCTTACAAAAAGGGCGCTAACATGGTGCTCTCTCTTACATGAAAATGCCATTGATTCTTTTGCTGAGCTTGCAGATTCATTTATAAAGGCACATTCGGGGGCTCAAAAAGTTGAAAAAGAGGATGGAAGATATCTTCAAAGTTAAACAAGGGAGTACAGAATTGCTCAGAGAATTTGTAGATAGAATCCAACGAGAGAGGATGTTGCTGTCGTGAGTACCTGATAACTGGTCGGCTATGGCGTTCGCGAGCAACTTGAACGAGAAAGTTCAAAAGCCACGAGGAGGTTGAAGGAAAGCTTGTGGGAATTTCTAGCAACAACTTGAAACGATGTGTACAATTGATACAGCACGAAGTTGCGGATAGAAGAAGATACGGTTGCACAACCGAGGGTTGACGAAAGATCAGGTTTGAGACGCTCGAAATCAGAGAGAAGGTATGGTAAAAATAGGTACGAGCCTTACATGGGACCCGCGGGGCGAGATTCTCGACCTAATCAAGAGAATGCACGATTTGATTCAAGGTCAAGGCAAAAAAAAGCGAGTTCTTGATCCAAGTTCAAAAAGGAGCGAGATGCCCGAAGCAATGATTCTGGTACTCAAGCGAGAAAAGGAGATTATAGCTTTAACATTAGCACCTTTGAATTGGTGGTTGTTCCACGAGGGATGGGAGATAAGGTGCGATGGCCGAAAGAGATGAGATCAGATACAAATAAAAGGAATCCAGATTTCTGGTGCGAGTTTCACAATGACCATGGCCATACAATAGTAGATTGCAGGCTTTTACAAGGGGAGGTTGAGCATTTACTAAAGCATGGATATCTTACTTATCTATTCAGCGAGAAAGGAAGACAGTCATACATGAAAAATAGGCAAGAACCTCCAAAGCCTCCATCACCAAAGAGGACAGTTAACGTCATAACCGGAGGATATGAAGTCAATGGAGTAACATACACAGCCATGAAAAAGACATCAAAAGTCACTGTCACTCATGGAAAGCGAGTTCGCCAAGTCTTAGATGGTGATAGTATAATGTTTGATGATGAAGATGCAGACGACTTGATTGATCCAGGTAGCTCAGTAAGCATCATTTTACTGAGGGTGGTAAGAGAAATGCAAGCTAATGACAAGGTTATACCAAAGGCACTGTCTTTTTCTGGATTTAATAATTCAAGCATTAATACGAAAGGAGAAATTGTATTGGCCACATTTGCAGAAGGAGCCATCAAAAATACAAAGTTCCAGGTAATAGACGCCGACATGGCCTATAATATAATCTTGGGAAGGCCATGGATTCATGATATGGATTTTGTCCCGTCCACGTTGCATCAAGTTATCAGATTCCCTTCACAATGGGGAATCCGACAAATCCGCGGAGATCAACAGGCTTCACGGAGCATTAATTTGGCGGTGATTGCAAACACAACAGCCAACAATGCAGATGCGAAATAACAATTAAAGGATTCAGTTGGGGACACCTCTATTCATACCTCAACTGAAAACGCACAAGGGCAGAGTGATGTCGATTCAAGACCTGATGTGATTCAAGAGCCAGAGAAAAACAAGAACACTAAAACAACCACGGAAGATCTCGAGGCTGTAATATTATTTGTCCACTGGCTAGATAGAAAAGTTTACGTCGGAGCAAATTTGAGCCCAGAAATGAAAGGTAAGTTAATTGAATTTTTACGTGCTAACACAGATTGCTTTGCTTGGTCGCATTTCAATATGACAGGTATAACACCAGATATCACGACCCAAAATCCATTAAAGGTCGTGATGGCGCCGGACACCGCTGTCAGGAGAGCCAACAATAATTAATTAATTTGGTTCTCATTTTAGTAATTTTGAAACCATAATTTCCTTCAATTATTAATAGTAAAAGATGGAATTTACAGAGAAAATAATAATGTTATAACAATTTCAATATTGAGCAACCCATAATCACCCCAAAACCCGTTGTCACGAGTGCTTGGGCATCAACTAGGATGATAAAATAAAGTAGAACATCTGTCCGGAAAACAAATTAGACAGGAAAATACATAAGTAACTCTGAAGGAGACTCTACTGGTTACGGATCGTAATATGGAAATGTAGCCCACCTAAGTCCCCCCAAATAACCACGCGTCTGCTCTCACAGGGCCACTAGACACATATGTACTTGCAAAAAATTGTGCAGCAAGTGTAGTATGAGTACGTAAATCAACGCGTACCCAGTAAGTCTCCAGTCTAACCTCGAAGAAGTAGTGACGAGGGATTGACCCCGACACTTACTATGGGCCAACAATAAACTACCATTATATTATTTAAGCATGGAATACATAACATGACTGAAAATTTAATAACCGAAAACAATCAACAGTTCTTTTACTAATGGAAATTTGCCAACTTCATCTTTCATCATTTAACAATTTATATCTCAAGCCAATAAAGCAAAGTCAATTAATATTAGTTCCAAGGTGCACAAATAATGCCGAGTTCGTACGGCCTGATCCAACATATCAATATAAAATGTGCACTGCCGAGGGCCGAACGACACGAACCATAGATGCATCTATTTAACTTGCCGAGGCAAACGGCCCGCTCCCATGAGAATAGTGGAAATTTACCCTGCTCGCGGAATATATTTGCGACGCGGTTGCACATAGATTTCTTAATTATTAATATCATAATATTCTTTAGTTCTTTTCAAAAGTACGAAATTCAAATGAAAACTTTCAAGTCCTAAAATCCTCAATTTCAACTCTTTTCAAGGCATTTAATAAGCATACTCGATCTCAATTCCTTTCAAGGCAAATAATAAACAAAATCAAATAACGGCATCAGCAAGGCATGGTGTAAACCTAGATCTACCCGGACATAGGCATAATTAGTAGCTATGTACGAACTCTCATCACCTCATGCGTACATAGCCCTCACAAATAGAAGCACATATTAATTCAGTTCACCTATGGGGTTAATTCCCTCTTACAAGGTTAGAAAAGAGACTTACCTCGCTCCGGAATTCCATAACCGGCTCCCGAGCCCTTCCAACAACTCAAACCGATGCCCAACGCTCCAAAACTAGTCAATAAATATGCAAATCCATAAATATATATTCTACTACTCATATAATAAATTCCAAACAATTTCCAACTCCGTTCGAAAAGTCGATAAAAATCACCATCGGGCCCACGTGCCCGGATTCCAAAAATTTTTGAAGATAAACTTTACCCATAGCATCACGAACTCAAATATATAATTTATTCTCACTTCCATGCCCAAATTCTTGATCAAAATCCAAAAATACCTATTTCTTGGTTTTCTATCAAAAATCCCAATTCTACTAATTTCCATATTTAAATCCTTATACAAACCATGTATTTAACTTATAATAAGTGGGAATCACTTACCTTTGAAGCTCTCTAAAATCGCCCCAACCAAGTGAAAAATTGAAGAAAATGGGCCAAGTCCCCGTTCTTAAAGAACCCTTTGCCCCCAGTTGCCCGCTTCCGCTTTTGCGCCTTTCTTCCGCATATGCGCCTTCACAAGTGCGGACATTCCCTTGCACCTGAGGTCCTACCCAGCTCGCCCAGCATCGCTTCTGCGACCCTCCTGGCCGCTTTTGCAGCTCAGCACCTGCGGCCAAAACCTCGAAGGTGCAGTTACACCAGATGACAGCAGCCCCAGCATTCCTCCAAGCCCAAACTCGATCCGTTTTCCATCCGGAAATCCACTCGAGGACCTCGAGACCTCAACCAATTACACCAACACATCCCAAAACACATTACGAACTTAGTCGAGCCTTCAAATCACATCAAACATCATTGAAATCACGAATCGCAACCCAATTCAAGCTTAATGAACTTGAGAACTTCAAACTTCTACATTCGATGCCGAAACCTATCAAATCACGTCCGATTGACCTCAACTTTTCACAAAAGTCACATTCGACATTGCGGACCTACTCCAACTTCCGGAATCGGATTCCAACCCCGATATCAAAAAGTCCACTCCCGGTCAAGCTTCTCAAAAAACTTCAAATTTCTAACTTTCGCCATTCGGACGCGCTCCCAATACTAGAATCACCATACAGCGCTATTCCGAGACTCGGAAATCCCAAGCGGACATCGATAACATTAAAATACGCTTCCACCCCAAATTTATAAAATCCTTCCAAATGCCAACTTTTCACAATATGTGCCGAAATGCTCCTGAGTCATCCAAAACCTTTTTCGGACATACTCCCAAGTCCAAAATCATCATACGAACCTGTTGGAAACTTCAACTCCCGATTCCGAGGCCGTTTACTCAAAAACTCAACCTTAGTCAATTCTTCCAACTTAAAGCTTCCGAAATGAGAATTTTCTTTCCACATCAACTCCGAGCTTCCCGAATTTAAATTCCAACCACGCGTACAAGTCATAATACCTGAAGTGAAGCCTCAAACCGCTGAACGACATGCTAGGGCTCAAAATGACCGGTCGGGTCGTTACATTCTCTCCCACTTAAACTTACGTTCATCCTCGAACGTGCTAAGAACTACTCTGGAGTTGTCTGAAATCATTATTCAACACCTCGTGCACCTACCTGTGCTACGACAACTCAGTTGAGCACATTAGCTCGAGCAAATCTGAAGATTCTCCCTTTTATTTAGTCAAATTAGCCTTAGAGCCAAATTCCAACATCCGGAATTCTCTGCCTGGCCTGTTTCCATCATACAAACACCGTATCAATCACTACACGATGCACCAATACATGATTGCATACCTTTGCTGAATCCACACCATGCACCGCATAATTCACATGACCATAATAACATTCTCTGATAACAATAGCCGCAATCCCGCGAATTCGATGCTCACAACACACCTTATGACACATATAGGTCCTGTTCCAACTCTTGTAATGCTGCCACATTGGAAGAGATGTGTAGAAAATCGTAACCAACTGCCGAGTCAACAAATCACTGAGTTCCTCCTCTTGACAAGAACCATTACCTCATTATGAACCAAATAACGGTATTTGCTCTTTAATATGCTTCATATAAATCTGATTGCACTAATCCTAGGTCCAATAATCTCGTCTCACCCAGTACAAGCTGCTCCGGAAATAAGCCACCTCAGACACTGCCAAAAGCCTCATATGATGCCACAATGTGCCAACAAGCTACAAACTCGAATGTGTTACCGAAGGAAAAATGAACCCTGGAAAGAACTACTCAACCCACGTAACTAATCAAACAACCGAAAGGATGCTATGAACCATCCACAGAACATGAGAAACAAAACACACAAGAGAAGATAAGGGGAACTGAAATCAATATCACACTATTGCGGCGTGCAACCCGATCCACACATGATACCGTTGCGGCGTGCAACCCGATCCAGATACCCGTGGCGGCGTGCCACCCGATCCAAACAATGTACCCGTGACGGCGTGCCACCCGATCCACACATAATAATCTATACGCAAGTACTTACCGAGCTAAAATGCTTATAACTTCGAAATACCCAAATATCAACCACAAGCACGCCAAGTGCGTAATACAAACCCTGGGGAGACAGATAGCGCCATACAGTACGAACCTCAAGCACAACTAAGGTGAAATAAATGACCTGCATCTCGAGAGCCATCCTGCTCATAGAACACCACAAATTACACGGGATCTAAATATGAGTGTGAATAATCAAACCGCCTCAGAACCCACATGGCACAATAGTATTACACAATATAGTCGACGACGAAATAACATCTAACGTCCGAATACTCCTCTATAAACAACGCTATGTTGAAATAAACACATCCGGCTTCATATAGAGCCCACATTCACATTTAGATCCATCCACAAACCTCAAGCCGATTCTGATTGTACCGCATTGGGCCAATAACTTTTCAGGGGTCCACAATAACCCTTTTTCCATGACACACAAGAACAACCGTCAATTCGGAACAAACATCCACAATTTGCAACCAAACTAATAGAGCGCCTTCCAGGCCTAAACTCTTACATTAGCGATAGTACCATTACCTCCATACTTGGTTTTAATCTTCAATCAATCAAGTGACTATATGTCACACTTATACCATCTTCTCGTAGGACACGCTCCCACGACCTTCCGCACCAGATAACAAGTCTACACATCCATACCACCGGTCATACTAATGCTGCAAAGCAAATCAGAAATTCGCAAATCAGTACACCAAGCCTCTTACACAGGACACCGATCTCAGGTGACGCTTAAGACAATTCCAACTTACTCTAACCATCTGAATCTTTTTCTGCTCATCCGAGCTTATGACATTCTTGTCAACACCGAACCGCAACCTTGATCCTCAACTTCCAATTCCCATGCTACCCACTGCACCTAACCATGCCAATACGCAAGAGTACAAGAATTCCATCATAACTCCTGAACCACTGAAATGGTACTCATTTCAGGAGAACCATTGCAACACGTGACTGAATTCCCATAATCGCAGAAAAATAAAAACCTCGAGTAGTGGTCTAAACCAACAAAATTCTTCTGGGATCCATCTACACATAACATGCCATAATACTCGAATGCCTCCAAATAAAATTGATTACGACGGCTGTCACGACCCTGTTGATACCCAATTTTTCCCTATATATTTTTCATACCCAAAATACTTCCAAAATAGCATATTTGTGCATATATAAGCACACCCATGAGTTTTGATATTTTTTGATGATTTTTAAACCAATTTTATTGCCTATTTTTATACCATAAAATCCAATAATTATTCCCAAAATTTGCCATTTTGGTGAGCGATTTATTTTATTCTCATATTTACATTAAAACATAGCTAACATGATTTTTGCATATTTTCACAAATTCATTTGGTATTTTTAAAACTAAATTGCATATAATTGCAATACTAGCCTCTTTAAAGATTCAATTGTAATTATATTTATAAAATTGACTCCAGTATTTTTAATTTGATAATTATGTATCATTAATCATTTTATCACATTTGATTTATTTCCAGAAATTATTTTTCTATTTTTTATAAATTAAAACAAGGAAAAGTGGCTATTTAAGAGTTAGCCCTTTGTATTTCAATTTTAGCCCGAAATTAACCTCAATCTTAACCCAAATCAGACCCAAAATTCCCTACCCAATTTCTTAATTAACCCGACCCACGACCCGTTTATCTTTACCCGCCCGGCTCCCTTTTGATCCAGGCCGTTGATCATTTTGATCAACGGCCACATTTCCTCCTTACCATTTCAATTCCCAAACGACCCTAACCCTATCCCCATTCTCCAAATCCGCCGCCTCTGGTTCCTCTCGTCTCTCTAGAACCCTCTCAACCTCCGAAACCCTAATATCCACCTACCTCCAGAATCCATGGCTAATCTAGCCATGGACAACCTCTACCCACCATCTCCTGTTCTCACACGCTTGCTCATTGAAGATTCGAGGCTAGACCTCGAAGGTCTTCATCCAGACCCTGGCCGGTTCGAGTTTCTTTGGCCGTTTCCGGCTTTGCTCCAGCGTATCTCAACCTCTCGAGCCTGGATTCGACCTTGCTAGCTCAGAACCATTCTCGAGACTTCCAAGCCTTCTCGTCCTTTTGGGTTCTCAGAAACCCTAGCCTAATCGAGGTTCCTTTTTCGCTTATTCGTCTAGATCTATGCTAGATCTATGTTGTGTGTGCCATTTTAGAGTTTTTCCCCAATTTTCCCTTTTCAAAACTGTTCGAATCCTATTTTTAGGGTTTTCTAAATGTTTCTGATTCTTTTACTTTTTTTATGTGTGTTCATGCTCGTTGTTTTATTCCTTGTTATGTTCAAGCCTGCTCTTGTGTTTCTTACTGGATCTTTTACGGAGATTCTTTTACCTCTTTTGTTCACATGTTAGCCTAGGTTATTGACTCGCTTTTGCTTATGTGTTTAAGCTCATGCTTTGATTTTGTTTCTGAGTTCTGTTGATCATGCTCTTGCCTACCTTCGTCTTAAAACTCGTAATTTCCTCTTACTTCTGTTTGTGCATATCTGCCTATCTCTGTGACTTTGAACGATTCCCTCACCTCCGACTCCATGTGAAACCCTAAGATTTGGGGGGTTTTCTTTCTTTGAAGTGAAAGACACTAGGGTTTCACTCTGAAACCCTAGGTTTACAGACTCATGACGAGTCTGTAATCGAACTTGTGAACTTATTTGCCTATGATTATGGAAAAAACTCTCATTGTTCTTCTTTGTTTTGAACTGCATGCTTATATATAAGCTTCCCTTTCAAAGTTTTATTTTCGAAATTCCTTTAATCAGGCTAAGAAATTCGTCACTAATTTCTCTTGATTGAACCTCTTTTACCTTACTGATGTTTTCCTTAAATAATTGATCCTGTATCTTCTGTGATTTTGTACCAACGTTTGAATTATTTACTTCCTTAATTATCTCAGTCTCTTTGTGATTTACAACTGGAGCCGAGATCCTTTGACTGATTTTTAAACTTATACCTTATTCTTACTACTGTGCCCTCTTTCCTTAAATATCCAATTGTGTATGTGACCTTATTTGTGCACCATATGGTCTCTTTACCTTAATTTAGCCTTAATAAACTGATTCTCTCTTCCTTCTTAGTCGTCTGAACTAGACCCTTAATTAAAGGAGTCTGTCTACCCTAATTGATACTAATTTGATTAGTTTCTATGTTTATACCTTTGTGCCTGCCTCACCTGTTTTCAAAACTATATAAAGGGCTCAGCCCTCCTCTTTTCAAAAGGGCAGTAACAACGAGTAAGTAACAATCAAGCAATAATAGGCAATCTACTTTCTACTCCCTTCTTCTCTCAAATACACAGACCAGTTCTGTGTACTTCTCCTCTTTGCTTTCTGAAATACCCTTTAAGCTCTCCTTGAATCTTCAAGT
>NW_017671966.1:0-9661 GCF_001879085.1 Nicotiana attenuata | reverse complement strand
AATTTCCTGTTAATTTCATGAAGTTCAATAGACCTACCTGTAACTGAGACTGGACTGTTTTGGACTGTTGATTTGTATTGGACTGTTGATATTCATTAGCCTAGTGTAATTGTTTGGTGATTAGTTTAATAGCAGCACAAATGTAGAGATTGATTCTAAGTCCTCATATGTAGTTAATATTTGAACACTCAAATAGGTGTGAATAGTTAACAAATGCAAGCAGTAGTATAGATTGACTTACATTTGTCAATTTACTGGTTAAAAATCAAATTTGACTTTGATTGCATGTTCATAAGTTTAAAATCAGATTGTTAATGGTTTGTACATGTTTCAGCGAGTCTTACTCTACTTAATTGCTGCATGTATTGAATTGGCAAATTAATCAGTTTCAATTCTAAAAATAATCACCTATGACTATAGTATAGAAGTCAGGAAAAAAAAACTAAAAGTTCAAGTGTTAAGCTGTGTGTCCAACTGGAATCGAATCTGAAATTTACAATGCCTAGTGAATTGAATTTGCTTTGCTGGATAATTTGAACCATGGGATTTGAAAAAGTCATAACTGGACTCTGCTCTCTTGGTCACGCTGGGCTCAAACGTAAAGCCCAGATAATTGCAGTCCACTTCTTGGCTGAATACGGACTCCTCGAGTCCAATTCAGTTTCAATTCGGGCCCCTGAACAGGCCCACGAACTGATGGACCCTCATCCAGATTCTGTTAAAATTCATTATTTTGGAATTGGTTTAAGAGCTTAATTCATAGCTTGACATAAGATCTAATTTGGGCCTTAGGGTTAGGTAGCGGGTCCAAACTAAAAGGCTTGCCCTTTTGTTTGAACTCGTACTTGAACTTGAAGCCCAAATTAGATTTTAATATTAATTAGCTAAGACTTTTTCTTTATTATTAGAGACAAATATAAAGTAGAAAATCATAGTTGCTTTAGGACTTGCCCTTTTAAATAAAAAACGAGATGAGCCTCGCTAGATAAACAAACAAATTGCGGGGCCCTCACTAAACGCTTTATCAAAAATATTTTAGAAATTCGGGATGTGCCATGTAGCGAATTTCCATGGCCTCCCGCAAAGTTAACAAGACGCTAGCCACTTTAGGCGCAATTTTTAATAATTTTACCTTCTTAACTACGGGTGTGCATTTCATGCGACACAAATCCAAATCCCAAAACGTTGAATAAGAGGTGTCGAGAATCTGGGTGCATTTCATGTGACGTGATCCAAAAACACGCTCTTAAACGACGTTCACTTTCATAAAAACTAATTAAAAGCGGTTAAACAATTCTAAAATTGCAATAGGATAACATGTATTAAAATCAGACTTTAGCCAAATATAGCAGTTGAGTGACCGTGCTAGAACCACGGAACTCGGGAGTGCCTAACCCCTTCTCCCGGGTTAACAGAATTCCTTACCTGGATTTCTTGTTCGCGACTGTTAAACAGAGTCAAACCCTCCTCGATTCGGGATTCAAAGCGGTGACTTGGGACACCATAAATCTCCCAAGTGGCGACTCTGAATCTCTTAATAAATGAATCCCGTTTCGATTGTCCTTTAATTGGAAAAACTCCCTTTTATTATACCCTTCGCGGGGTGTAGTGGAAAAAGGAAGTGTGACATCCACAACACTCCTATTTACGTGGATATTGTACCCCACTACGCCCAACCTATCTCAAATACACCCGAGTCTGATGACAAGGACTCCCTCATCAGGAACTTAGCGGCAGAGCTCAAGAAACTAACCAGCCGAGTTCAGGGCGTAGAAGGTAACAAAGGCATTGAAAGATTAAATTATGAAGACTTATGCACTCAACCAGATGTTGAACTTACGGAGGGTTACAAACCTCCCAATTTCGAAATGTTTGATGGAACAAGAGATCCCAGAGTCCACCTGAGAACCTATTGCGATAAGCTAGTTGGGGTCGGAAGAGATGAGAAGATTCGTATGAAGCTCTTCATGAGGAGCTTAAAGGGAGATGCACTATCCTGGTACATCAGTCAAGACCCCAAGAAATGGACGAGTTAGGTAGGTATGGCATCAGACTTCATGGATAGATTCCGGTTTAATACAGAGAACGCACCAGATGTATTCTACATACAAAATTTAAAGAAGAAACCCACCGAAACATTCTGCGAGTATGCTACTCGTTGGAGGTCAGAAGCTGCAAATGTCAGGCCGGCCCTAGAAGAAGAGCAAATGAATAGATTCTTCGTCCGGGCTCAGGATCCCCAATATTACGAGAGGTTGATGTTGATCGAGGGTCAAAAGTTCTCTGATATCATCAAACTGGAGAAAGAATCAAAGAGGGCATCAAGAATGGCATGGTTACAAATCTTGAAGCATTGCAAGCCACCAATAAGGCTTTACAAACTGGTGGCGCGTCCAAGAAGAAAGATGTAAGTGCCGTGATGGTCGCACAGGGAGCCAAATCACCACCAAAATACCACACTTACCCATCGCCTCCACTTACATATCAGCCCATCCCGAATTACCAAGCACCCGCACCCTCTTATCCACCTCCAGTTTACCAATCCTCTTCACCTCTCACATATCAACCCACCTCACCCAGATACTCTCAACCAGCACCTGTTTACCAAGCTTATAACGCTCAACCCTCTCACTATCAATCACCACCCACCCGTCAAAATTTTCCGAGACCCAGACCAAATTTTGACCGTAAACCACCCAGACAATACACAGCCATCGCAGAACCAATTGACCAGTTATATGAAAGACTTAAAGCTGCTGGTTACGTCACTCCTATCCCAGCCAAAGCTCCAGAAAATCCCTCCCAGTGGGTCAACCCCAACAAGACCTGTGCATATCACTCTGGCATGAAGGGACACACCCTTAACGAGTGTCGTTCATTGAAAGATAAGATTCAGACCCTGATCGACAATAAGGTCATTGTAGCAAAGGAGCCCGCTCTTAATGTTCGTAACAACCCCCTGCCTGACCACAAGGGTGGAGACATTCATATGATCGAGATCGAGGATGATTGGGACCCCAAAGGGTCAATAGGTTTGATTGCTGAAGGGGATGAACCAAAGAAGCCAGCGGTTACCCTTAACCCNAATTGGTAAACCTTTTTCCTATAACCAATCTGCACTCCCCCGAAACTC
The DNA here is from genome assembly GCF_001879085.1 of Nicotiana attenuata. Classification (NCBI taxonomy): domain Eukaryota; kingdom Viridiplantae; phylum Streptophyta; class Magnoliopsida; order Solanales; family Solanaceae; genus Nicotiana; species Nicotiana attenuata. The sequence goes on along the minus strand of NW_017671966.1, from coordinate 6,528 downwards.
GTAAACCTTTTAATCAGTCTACATCTTTTCTGAAACAACGGGTAACTCTTTTCTAAAATCGGTTTGCATCCTTTCTCTTTGTTTAAACTGATAATTCTTTTTTCTAAAATCAACTTGCATCTTTTCTGAAACTAATGGTAACTCTTTGCATCTTTTTCCTGAAATTAATAGATCCTACGCCTAGGTTTTTTATTTCAACTCATAAACAAAGGTTGGCTAATTAATGAATTGGGTCAGTCCCTGACAACTGTACCCGAGTTGCCTAATGCAGACTCTCTGTTTAAATACATGTGTTGAACCAGTCCGCTCGCTCCTTAATTAAATCTAAGACCAAATCAGTATTTGTCAAGGCATGCTAAACTAAATGATTGTTTGACTTCTGGGGTTAATTTGAGCCTTGTATGCTTGCTTGTCCTCCCCTTTTACTTGTTACTTGTTTTGAATGTCGAGCTAGAATTTTATCCTTTAAACTCCACAAAGGCCCCCATCCCTTTCTTCCCCTTTAGGATTAGAAGTCCTAATACCCCGGGACTAATAGGATTGGGACGGGTAGTAGCATGCGATAAGTAAACGATACCGTTCCGCGCTTTAATACCTTAACGGGGTGGGAAGGGTAGACATGGAGATGATGATTACACGATAATACTCCACGTACAACTAAGTACCAGTGTTGTGCGAATGATCCACGCAATGTATAAACCTAGGACCCCTTTCTCCTTCTTTATTAGTTTAACAAAATTTTCTGAATCTTTAAAGCTATTGCATTTTCAATTTCTGCTTCTCGCATGATCTTTCGGATTATTTGCACTAAGTACTTGACCTTTTCCTCTACTTGCACGTTTTTTACAAAAATTGCTCCTTTAAAATTCAGCACTTCTTTTAACCTTTTGTGCTTCTTGTACTTGTTTATTTACATTTATATCTAAAGTCACAATTGTAGCATGGCCAGGAACCACACTAGTGGATCTTGAGGGGTGCCTAACACCTTCCCCTCGAGATAATTTCAAGCCCTTACCCAAAACTATGGTCTGCATCTTTAATTCTTCTAAAAGTGTCCTAATGCACTATAATCATTAGGTGGCGACTCTCCAAACTCTCAGAAAACCCAATTCCCAAAGTGGGAAAAGAGTTGTCTTCCCAAATGTCGTGAACCCGATTCCGCGAGGAAAAAGGGGGCGTCGACAGCATGGCGACTTTGCTGGGGACTTCTTTAGGCTTTTACCATTGCATGCTATATGTGACTTTATTGCTTTCTTTTATTGCTTTTGTTTAATGTCTTTATTTGAAACTAACTTGTTTCTTTTTCTTTAATTACTTTCATTTATTGCTTTTCCATCAATACTGTTGTAATTTCTGAGCAATCATTGTAAACTTTATTGTATGAACGTGAAAATACATATCAATTTATTTCATCCTTGTAAACTCAACATCATATTCCACTCGTGCCAAACAAATACTATAGCAACGCTTATAATGAGTAGTTGCGCACTTCCAATACTACCACCCCCTAAATTTGGCAAAGGCATATTTGCGGTAAAACCAGTCGATCAACGGTGTAGTCGACCGTTCCGTGCCTTTCCCTCTTGAGTTGTCTGCTCAAGGGTACCAGTCTAGCACTTCAAGATAGAAACCTTACTCCGTTAAACTGTACATGCATCATGGTCAAACCTAGCCGAGTCAGTTATGTTGTCCACATAATGACTCATTAAGATAGCCTTGTCCAAAGTCCACCGGGTTTCCTTGAAACCCAAACGGACACCTCCACGTTCTGTGCATTTATTTGGAGAACTTAAGTGCTTTTCTATGCTAATTATTGATTTAAATAGTCGATTCTGGTGGGGGTAAGGGCCTAACACTCTGTTTTTCAAAAAATGAGGCACGAGATCCCCAGATTTGGCATGGTAACCAACATTCATCCAAAGCTACTGAATTGGTGGAACGACCTCCATTCTAGTGATCAAACACTCGTCCACAAGTACCTAGGGATTCTGCCTTCTCTCCTAGAGATTCAACCTAACAATATAATCATAAAGGCTGCAACATTGTTCTGGGATAGTGACAAATCTGTGTTCCGCTTTGGTGATCTAGAGATGACTCCTTTACTTGAAGAGATAGGGGGTCTAGCTGGAATTCCTTGGGAGACTCTGGGTCTGCTTATGCCAGAAAATTGCAAAGGAAGGGGTTTCCTTAAAATGATGGGGTTGAAGAAAAACCCAGACTTAACCTGTTTGAAAGACTCCTACATCCCGTTTGACTATCTATACGAAAGGTACGACCATAGCAAGTCATACCGCACCTATTCAGACGAATTTGCTATCACCTCATTGGGGCATGTCCATATAAGGGTCTTTGTTTTCATGTTTTGATTTTTGGGGATGATCGTGTTCCCTATGAAGAAGGCTAGGATCCACACCAGATTAGCCATGGTAACCAAAACTTTGACGGAAGGAATTGGTGGGCAAACTTTCAGCATAGTGCCCATGATCGTCGCCGAGATATACCGTGCCTTGAACAAGTGTCAACAACAAGGCAGTCATTTTGAGGGTTGCAACTTATTGCTTCAGCTTTGGCTAATGGAGCACCTCCAGAAAGGAGAATACCGACAGGAGATCCTACACAGAGATTGGGATGATCATATCGCCTTCCACCAGCCGAGGCGTACGGATTATATGCCAAAGATGTTCGCTCAGCCAGAGGACGCCAGAGGGTGGGTAGAACTGTTCGAAAATATAAAAGAAGACCAGGTGCAATGGAATTTTGAGTGGTTCCCTACGGATGAATTCATTGTCCAATCCCGAGATGCAACATTTCTCATACTGATTGGTTTGAGAGGGACTTATCCTTACGTTCCTCTCCGAGCCATGAGGCAAGCTGGAAGAAGACAAATCATACCAAGGGTTGATAAAACAAGTCACCTCAGGGCTGATTTCCAGGACGATGATAGCCCTCACAGGTGCCAAGCTCAGCATTTGTGGCATTGCAAAATCGTTTTGGGGAAGGAATCCATCGAGCCAGACAGGTACCACGCCGGTTGCGTGCCGCATTATTCGGGTTGGTTAGAAGACGATGGCATGGGTCAGCCGAGATTCGTTCGAGGTCACAGAATTGTTGACGAGCATGCTGAAGCACAAGTTAAGTATAATCAACTGCGCAAGAGAATTCGGGAGTGTGAAAGTGAGCATCGGGAAATACAAGAAGCCCATCAGAAATTGATCGATGAGTGGAAAGAAATGGCTGTCAGTGCCAACAACCGATTAGGATATTTGGAGCGGGGTCTAGTAGAGCTAGAAGGAAAGTTCATCAAGAGGATCGAAGACTGCCAAAATGCCGAAGGAAATGCGGGCGGACATCTGGCCCGAGTCTACTTACTACTAGGACTACGCGAGTTGGTGGAGTTGTTCAAGGGAGACAAGACTGCCAAGTCTGGGGAAGGTCCTTCTGGGACCAAGTAGTTAGGAGTCCTTTATTTTGCTTTAATGATGTAATAAGGCCAATGGCCACTAGTGACATTTACTTTCTATTATTTAGAGTCGTTTTGGATTCGCCTTATTTTTATAAATAAAATGAGGCATTTAGCATTATAAGTTCTCCAAAACTATTTGTCGCTAGGCCTACCTCGGGCACAACGAGGCACCAAAATTAGGGCGCGATTTATATTCTCACCCAATGTGTTTAAATACTGCAATACTTTTTCCTCAGAACCCACGCTAACTTGTTACCTTTTTGTTTTTTTTTCTTTTATTTTTATTCCCCTCCCCAAAGGTTAGTTCGTGCATTCTAGCACCATCAGCATACTCCACAAGATCCAAAGGCCCTCCACCTCCTCCTCCTCTGAGTCCTGTCCGGAACAAAAATAAAGGCAAAATGGGAGATACAAGCGCCAGAAAGGAGAATGAGATTCCTCAGGGTACCCCGGTTGCTAAGGAAACTACTGCACAACTGGAACAAAAGCTGTTGAAATTTCGAGAAGAACTGGATCAGGTTCGGAATTTGGCAAACCTGTCATTTTCCCTCACCGCTCCTGATGTAAACACCCAAAATCCCGCACCTCCACAAAACACCCCGCAACCACAGATACAACCCACTCATACCTGTAACACATGCCACACTCCAAATAACACCCCACTACTCATTCCCGAGCCACTGAACACCACAAATGACCATCTCCACAACACTCCTATTTACGTGGATACTGTACCCCACTATGCCCAATCCATCTCAAATGCACCTGAGTCTGATGACAAGGACTCCCTCATCAGGAACATAGCGGCAGAGCTCAAGAAATTAACCAGCCGAGTTCAGGGGGTAGAAGGTAACAAAGGCATTGAAGGATTGAATTACGAGGACTTGTGCATTCAACCAGATGTTGAACTTCCGGAGGGGTACAAACCTCCCATGTTTGAAATGTTTGATGGAACAGGAGATCCCATAGTCCACCTGAGGACCTATCGCGATAAGCTAGTGGGGGTCGGAAGAGATGAGAAGATCCATAGGAAGCTCTTCATGAGGAGCTTAAAGGGAGATGCACTATCCTGGTACATCAGTCAAGACCCCAATAAATGGACGAGTTGGGTAGGTATGGCATCGGACTTCATGGATAGATTCCGGTTTAATACAGAGAACGCACCAGATGTATTCTACATACAGAATTTGAAGAAGAAACCCACCGAAACATTCCGCGAGTATGCTACTCGTTGGAGGTCAGAAGCTGCAAAGGTCAGACCGGCCCTAGAAGAAGAGCAAATGAATAGATTCTTCGTCCGGGCTCAGGATCCCCAATATTACGAGAGGTTGATGTTAATCGAGGGTCAAAAGTTCTCTAATATCATCAAACTCGGAGAAAGAATCGAAGAGGGCATCAAGAATGGTATGGTTACAAATCTTGAAGCATTGCAAGCCACCAATAAGGCTTTACAAACTGGTGGCGCGTCCAAGAAGAAAGATGTAAATGCCGTGATGGTCGCACAGGGAGCCAAATCACCACCAAAATACCACACTTACCCATCACCTCCACTTACATATCAGCCCATCCCGAATTACCAAGCACCCGCACCCTCTTATCCACCTCCCGTTTACCAATCCTCTCCACCTCTCACATATCAACCCACCTCACCCAGATACTCTCAACCAGCACCTGTTTACCAAGCTTATAACGCTCAACCCTCTCACTATCAATCACCACCTACCCGTCAAAAGTTTTCCGAGACCCAGACCAAATTTTGACCGTAAACCTCCCAGACAATACACAGCCATCGCAGAACCAATTGACAAGTTATATGAAAGACTTAAAGCTGCTGGTTATGTCACTCCTATCCCAGCCAAAGCTCCAGAAAATCCCTCCCAGTGGGTTAACCCCAACAAGACCTGTGTGTATCACTCCGGCATGAAGGGACACACCCTTGGCGAGTGCCGTTCATTGAAAGATAAGATTCAGACCCTGATCGACAATAAGGTCATTGTAGCAAAGGAGCCCGCTCCTAATGTTCGTAATAACCCCCTGCCTGACCACAAAGGTGGAGACATTCATATGATCGAGATCGAGGATGATTGGGACCCCAAAGGGTCAATAGGTTTGATTGCTGAAGGGGATGAACCAAAGAAGCCAGCGGTTACCCTTAACCCAATTGTTGTGCAGAATCAGCCCTCCATGGACGACGAAGTAAATATGTCTATACCTCTTGAATTTGAAGCGCCTCCCTCTGCAAAGGCGCCCGGACCAATCGAGGTTGAATTTGGAGTTCCAAAGGCACCTACACCCTTTGAAGTTGCTGTGTTACCACCAAGGGTGCCTATTCCAGTGGCAATGACTGACATAACACCATTCCACTCAAATGCCATGCCATGGGATTACACTGCCGAAGCTAGGAGGAAAGGAAAAACAAAGACAGGAGAAACGATTGCCGCACAAGGAATGACTAGAACAGGGAGGGTCTACACCCCAGAGCACCTAGCCGAATCCGGTAAGCAAGCCCCGGGACGTCCCATTGAGACAGGACCCGACGATCTTTGGAGGAAAATACAGGCTAAGGAGTACTCAGTCGCTGAACAGCTGAACAAAACACCAGCACAGATATCTATCCTGGCTCTTCTGCAGAGTTCAGACGCTCACAAGAATGCCTTAATGAAGATACTAAGCGAAGCCTATGTGCCCAGCAATATAACCGGGGGTGAAATGGCGAATATGGTGGGGCAAGTGTTGGAGAGCCATAAAATAACCTTCCACGAAGACGAGTTGCCGCCAGAAGGTTTGAGCCACAACAAAGCACTGCACATCACCGTGCAATGTGAAGATTATTTCATCACTAGAGTCCTGATTGATGGAGGATCAAGCCTCAACATCTGTCCGCTGATAACTCTCAGAACCTTGGGAAAAAGCCTGCATGAGATCAAAGATGGGGCTATCAATGTCAAAGCCTTCAATGGATCCCAGAGATCTACTATTGGAGAAATCAGCCTGTGCTTGCAAATGGGGCCAACATGGTTCGACGTCGACTTCCAAGTGATAGACGTCCCGGCATCCTACAACTT